>NC_056725.1:545517571-545640071 GCF_019279795.1 Protopterus annectens | reverse complement strand
TTTGACACAGGTTGTCACTTTTTCTTACCTGCACAAAAAATTAACAATTGATCTGAAGGTCTGAAATACTTAGTTCTGTCACAACAGTAATCAAGTTATCTGTGGACATCCAAGGAATGGAATATCCTCTCTCTCTCATTTCTAAGTTCAGGAAAGATAACAGGGAGATGCATAGTTTGGTTTAAAGTAAACTCTGATACCACTTTAGGTATAAATGAATGATTAGTTCTCAAAGACACCCTGTCTCTATGGGTAATAAGATAGGATTAGCTTACAATAAGAGGTTGTAATTCAGAAAAACCTACTTGCAGAGGTCGGAGCAATCAATAAAACTTTTCCATGTTAAGAACCTCAAGTCAGCCAGGTTACTTGGTTCAAATGGAGTAAGTGTTAGCTTCTTTAAAACATAATTAAAATCACATTTACAGGTTACTGGTTTTCTTGGAGGTTGCTTTCATTGAAAGTGGAGGCTCCATGGGCAGAAATGCTGAAATCATCGATAAATGAACCTTGACAGTGGAGTAAGCAGGCCATAGAATACTAACTCACACAAATACTGCGAGACCAGAGAATAACTAGCCCTGAATGAGTGCTGGTTATGTTGTTGGCACCAACTAGAAAACCTTTTCCATTTGCTAATACATAATTTTCTAGCAGCAGGTTTTCTTACCTCCATTAGTAGCTGCTGAACACTCCTTAGTGCCTAAAAGGAATTATTACCCTTTCATCCAGGTAGTCAACTGAAGTTGATTGTTGTTGGGGTATATCAAACACCCCTGTTGTTGTGTAAGTAGACAATGTCTGTGAAGATGCTTGTGGTAATTCAAGAATCATAGCTGCCTGGGCCAGAAGGGAGTCACCACAATGATCTTGGGGGAATTCCATCTGAATCTTCCAAAGTACCCTATAAATCACTGGAAAGGGAGGAAAAGCATACAGAAATAATCCTGCTCAAGGAAAAGGCATCTGTCTTCCAGGCCTGCTTGCATGGAGTCCTGGAGCAGAAGCTTGCCCCTGATTGTTCACAGAGGAGGCACTCCCCACAGATGGATCAAACCTTGGAAGACCTTCTGATCCAGTTTCCACTTGTGAGGGTCTTGCCCTTGGCCTGTTCAGCTTGTCTGCCACACAGTTTTGCTCTAGTGGAATGAGGGATTCTTGCAGAGGGAGACTGTGCTATGAAGCTATATCCCAAGCTAACATGGACAGTCTGCAGAGGGGGTATGACCTGGTTCCGCCTTGCTTGTTGATGTACCACATGACTGTGGTATTGTCTATAACAACTTGAAGAGGTTTTGGGGGCCAAAGATGATTCAGAGAGTTGACTGCAGTAGTAACGTCCAGTATCTCTCTTACAGTTATGTGCTTGCATCTATACTTGGTGTCCCACACACCTTGCACTTTTTTCCATCTTGAAACTGCTCCCCAAGCAAAGTCCAATGTGTCTTTGATAACTGACTGCTTTGGGACAGGGAGAGAGAAGGGGAGACTTGGATTTAGGGAACTATGTTGTCTCCACTAACTGATTTCTCTTATGGAACCCCCCCCCAACACTGGGATCTGAGAAGAAAAGGGGAGTTGGTGTTGGGATCAGAGAGACTTCAGGTACTACTGTATCTTTCTTATTTGGAGTCTTGCCAGGGGTATGATGAAAATCACAGAAACCATGAGACCCAGAGGTATTCCCTAGCAGTGACAAAAGCCTGAGTTGAAAACCCTAGAAAAAGATCTAGATGTAGATCTATTTTTTCCTGTGGAAAAATAATCTTTTAACTGTGGTGTCTAGCTGACATCCCAGAAAAACAATCCTGTGAAGGAGTCATGAAAGACTTTCGAATACTTTCTTGGAACATCAACTTGTGTATGAGATCTCTCACCTAAGACAGATTCCCTGGCACTTTCACATAAAGTCTCTGCAAAGATAAGCAAGTTGTCTAAATATAGGTTCATACATGCTTACTAGACTAATGACCACAACGGCCTTTTTAAGCTTAGCCATACATCCCAAATCTCTGACAAGTTCTGATACCCTTTATAAGTGTAAGCATGTGCCTGGGAGAGGAACCATTTACAGGCTACCTCTGTCCATTAGAGACATATATGCCAAATCAGGGATAAATTTCCGGTTTCCCATCCAATTGTCCAAGTTGTTTTTTAATTGGTTTAGGGAGGAACTCCGCTTCACATAGATGGGGAGCCTGTTCCATAGATGGGGTAGTCTCTGGGATACATACCTATCTCACTAGCAGGTCCTATTTATATCGCAGGCAAGGTTAAGTCTTTAGAATGGGTAATTCTGGTGCTGTTTATTTTGTGGATATGCAGAAGGTCCATCAGAGTGGGGTCTGACAATGCCCTGTATGCCAAGCAAAGATCTCCCCTCAAAAGCCTGTAGGAGACAGAATACAGGGATACGGCCTTGAGGAGGTCTGCAAACAATATATTACTTATGCCCTGTATTCTTTTAATGAGGAACGTCTGTGAAGGTTCCAATTGTTGGATATGCCTGGTTAGGTATATACCAAAGGGGGCGCTGTACTCCATGATACGTCTGATGAATGCCGAATACATTGGCACAATGACTTCCTTGGACTTAGATGCCATACCTTTGTTTATAAGTTGTGCAACATAGAATGATTTCCTTACCACTGTAGACACGTGATGATCAAAGGTTATATTACCACTTATGTGTGTCCCTAAGTCCCTGACTACTGGGCCAACTCTAAGGGGTGTGTTGTCAATATGATAGTTACCAGGGATGGGTGACTTCCCAAAGGATACTATTATGCATATCTTGGCATTTAGCTTTAGTGCATAGTTCTGACACCAGTTGTTTATCTGTGTCAGCCCCTCCTGGAGAGCATCTGTGTCAGTGTGAGATTCAATGACAGCTCTTAATTTCCAATCATCGGCAAATTTAGTAAGCCAGGGACCACTGACATGGGCCTTGACTTCTGAGAGGTACATGCCAAAAAGGAGCGGTCCAAGGACTGACCCCCTGAGGAGACTCCACTTGTGACTGGTCTCTATGTAGAGGTGGACTCCACGATTCTAACATCTGATTCCTGTCTCTGAGCCAGTTGGTTATCCACCGGGTGACATACGGGTTTGTACCTAACCTCTTGAGTTTGTCAACAATATCCAAGTGGTATTTTGTGTTAAATGCCTTGGCCAGGTCAAGGTAGGCAGTGTGAATGACTTTGCCCTCATCCACTGTTTTGGTGACCTTCTCGAAGAAGTCCACCAGGTTGAGTAGGCATGATCTGCCCATGACGAAATCAAACTGGGCTGGGTCCAGTGTCTGGAGGTTTACTATATCTCTATTGATCATCTACATGATAACTCTTACCACAGCTTTCCTTGTAAGACCAGTGAGACTTATGGGTCTGTAGTTTCCAGGGTCTGTAGATGGCCCACCTTTGTGCAGAGGGATGATTGTTGCCTTTCTCCATTCATGAGGCACAAAGCCTGTTTGGAGGCTACAGTTAAATAGTAATTTGACAGGCCCTGATAAGTCATGTTTCATGCTATTTAAAAGGCATCCTGGGATATTGTCTGATCCCACTGATGCAGTGTTCTTGGTCTTAGAGACAGCATTAAGGACCTGTTCCCTAGTGATAGTAGGGAGAGATATATTTGATATTTCCTGAGGGAAGGTTGGGGGGGGGGGGGAGAGGGGTAAAGTTGGAGCAGGTTTGCTATATCTTCTGGCTCAGTATAGGTGGCTCCATGTACAATGAGCTCTGCACACAATTGCATATTGCCTTTTGAGGTTGTGTACATAGCTAAAGAATGCTTTGTGGTTTTCCTTGGCCTGGGAGGCCAAACCTACTTCAAATTTGGCTTTGGTAGATTTTTATTGTCCTCCGAGTTGTTTTAGTTTGATGAGAGTGCTTTTATCCTGCTGGGTGCTGCACCTCCTAATTTTTGCCATGAGTTTCTTCCTCCTGTTATAGAGCTGACTGATTTTGTGATTCCACCAGGGTGGCTTGTTTTTAAAGTTAGTTCTGTACTTCTTCCTGGTGGGTATAGCTCCCTCTATGCAGCTATTAACATGCTTGTACAAGGTTTCTGTGAACAGTTTATGCATAGGCAGAAGTGTTCTCAGGGTTTATGGGGGCCTGAAATTTTCCCAGGTTCTCACTTAATAGCAGGAGGTTAAGCCTTAGAATAGTTCCTGAATATTCCAGGTTTAGCTGGGGGTCCAGGTTTTATTTTTACTTCAAAGCAGACCATTTTGTGGTCTGACCTTACCAGGGAAGCCATTACAGTAGGGGGATGGGTGCAGCAGTCTCCCATATTAGTGAGGACCAGATAAAGTATGGTTGCACCCCTGGCTGGTGTATTGGCTAACTGGTCCAGGGAGTTTGTGCTTACAAAATCCAGGAATCTCTGTGCATGTACGTTTGGTGTCATACAGGATTCCCAATTAATAGTGGGGTAATTAAAGTCACCCATGAATATGGCATTGGGTTGGATGGTTAGTATTTCGAATAATTTTAAATACATGGTATGGATCTCCTGGGTCATAGAGGGGACCTATAGCTTGCAAGGAAGTGGTACTGGATTTTACCTATGATGATTTGAATATGGATCAGCTGAAGTGCATTGTCCTGTTATACCAGTCTTGAAGTACATTTATTTTTTATGTAAATAGAGACACCTCCACCTTTAGTCCTGCCTGTGAAGTAGCTGGCCTAAATGTGTGAAAGGAATTATAACCTTGCACTGTTTGTGTGCTCTCTGTGGCTTTAAACCATGTCTCAGTGACTGCACAGACATCAGCATTCTTTACGGTAGAGAGAGCTTCTAGGGAGTGGATTTTTTTGTTTAGACTCCTAGCACTGAGCAGTAATACCTTTAGATTTTCTTGGTTTTGATTTGCTATGTCGGAAGTACTTTCAGTTTGGCATTGCCTAAAAAAGGCACTATGGGGAAGACAATGTAGGTAATATTGGAAAGCCTAGAGGTGAGAGGTGCAGACCATCCCTGGCAAAGCAGCATGGTCTGTTGACCACCTCTCCTTCCATGCTGACAAATATTGCACCTCCTTAGAATGACACCAGAAACTAAGCCAATTATTAAAGTTAATCTTCTTTTGTTCATATTGTGGCATCATCCTTGGAGAAGGTAAAATGCTGCTCAATATGGAAATATAAATACCTTGTAGCCTGCAATGAGCTATAACTGAAGCTAGACACTTTATGAACACACTTGGGTAAGGCAGAGAAGTGATAATGGGATACAGACACACACAGCCTTAAGAAATACCTGAAGTCTGGATGAATAGGAATGTGATGATAAGCATCTTTTAAGTCTAGTGTTACCAAGTAACCTAAAATAGGAACAAGAGGTAACAAGTTGTGAAATTATGTCATTTTGAATTCTGGGCATTATCACAGACAGGTTTAGGAAAGAAAGATCCAAAACGTTACTCAAAGCATTTTCTTTGGTGCTAAAAACATCCTTGAATAACCCCCCTTTTCCACCTGGAAGGAGGAACTAGTTCTATATCTCCCTGGAATAGTATGTGATAAAGGACAGGTGGAAACAAAAGAGTCTAGTCTGAAGGATAAGGAATTACCCCCTGGAAGGGAGGGATTTCATCACACTGCCATTTGTAACCTTGATGAATGATCTTCTAAACCCATTTGTCTGAAACTATCTGTTGCCAAAGAGAAAAGTCAAGATTTAGACTTTCTGGATAAAAAAGGGTCTGTCATGATGGGAGGGAGGAACAAAGGCTCATAAGTAGTTATTTTGACTTACTGGACTGTCCTTGGTTTTGGAAGTTTCCAGAATTCTTCTTGGAACCCCCTTGCCATTTCCTCTTAAACAACTGTTTACCTCCCTTTTGTTGAGACTATTTTTGTTTCTTAACAATACTGGATGAGGAGCTAGAAAATCCCTTTCGAAAATTTGGAAAATGAGGGCTGAAAAAATTTAACAGATTCTCTGTATCACCTTAACCCTTTCATCACACTTTTCGATCACCTCGGACAGGCCAAAACTAAATCTCTCTCCAAAGAAGAATTCAAAATCTCATTTTCATCATCTGGGAGGTTCTGAGAATGCAACCATGTACATCTTCTCAAAACAGTACCAGTGACCATAACATTTGAAAAAGTATCATGAGAGTCATGCACACACTGTATACAATGAGCAATGCCTTGAAAACAGAAGAAATTCAATTATTATGTACCCACTATAACGTTCTATGTTTGTTGTCCATCTCGTCCTTCATTCTTACTGGGTGAGTTTGGAGCCAATTCTCAGCTCTGACTCGGCCGAATGCACTAGCTCGAAGTCTCTAACTTGACTCGTGGCAGAGTATGTATCCCATCATGCAGTGGTGCAATCTCCAGATCTAGTTTGCTGCTAACTATTACCAAGACTAAAATAATAAGACATGAGGCCAAGGAAAAACAGAGAGAGTCAAAGGAGCTCATTTATCAGAGGAAACAAGTGTCCACCAGGTCCTCTAGGAGCCCTTGGATGGGGAAGGTGGGAGGGTGGTACGAATGAAGGGCGAGATGGACAACAAACATGGAACGTTATGGTGAGTACATAACTTCTTTATGTTATGTTGTTCTATCTCGCCTTCATTCTTACTGGATAGGACAGTGTCCCTAGCATCTTTTCACTGGGTGGCTCACGGAAGTACACCTCTGAGCACAGTGGAACCAAATGAAGCCCTGTCCCTGGAGGCCAAATCAACTTTGTAATGAGTAATAAACATATGAGGATTTGCCCACGCAGCAGCAGCACAAATACTGTCCATTGACATTCTGGCCTGGAAAGCAGTGGATGTTGCCAATGCTCTGGTTGAGTGGCCTCTAATTTTGAATGGCAAATTTTTATTATTGGAGGTGTATATAAAGGTGATACAATTTGAATGGCAGTTTGAAAGTGTGACTTTTGAAACTGGCAAGCCCTTTTTTGCTTCAGAGAAAGAGATGAACAATTGGTCTGATTTTCTGATATCTTTGGTTCTGTGGAGATAGAATCTGAGGTGTCTATGTACATCCAATTGGTGAAGTTTATACTCTGCCTTGTTGCTGTGATTGGAAAAAAAGACTGGTAGCTCAAGAGATTGATTTAGATTGGATTCAGAACAAACCTTGGGCACAAATGACTGTTTAGTTCTTAGTGATACCCTATCTTTATGAAAAATCAAATATGGTGGTCTGATTGATGGTGCTTGCAACTCTGAGACTCTTCTTGCAGATGTTACTGCTACCAGAAGTATAGTCTTCCAAGAAAGAAATTTGAGGTCACACGATGAGGAGGGCTCGAATGGAGGCAATGTTAGATGAGAGAGTACAAAATTTAAATCCCAAGGAGGAACTGGTTCTTTTAAAGGAGGTCTTAATAGAGAAGTGCCTTTTAAGAATGCTTTACACAATCTGTGTGACATTAAGATTAGGAGAAAATTCGCCAATGTGGAAATTTGAGATTGCTGCCAGTTGGACTCTAATTGTGGCTGTAGCCAAGCCTTGTTGGAATAGTTCGGTAAGAAATTCTAAAACTGAGTGAATTGCAGCAGAGAAGGGGTCAATGTTTCTGGTTTGTGCCCAGTAGGAAAACCTCTTCCATTTACTAGTATATAATTTTCTGGTAGAATCTTTATGAGAGGATATCAAAATGTGTCTAACTGCTGAAGTAAAGTCTTGAAGCCTGACTAAGTTTGGAAGTGGAGCAGCCGTGCTGTCAAATTGAGGGTATGGAGAGAAGGATGAAGTGTTCCTGACATATGGGTCAGAAGGTCTGGAACTGGGTCCAGAACCTACCCACGGCTTCTCCTGTAGACGAGGCCAGAGGAAGGGAAAACAAATCTGACGAGGCCAATATGGGGCAATGAGAATCAGCCTGCTTCCCAAGGATTTTGCTTTCTGGATGACTTTGGGTAGGAGGGGAAATGCATAAAGTCCCGAGGGCCAATCGTGAACAAGTGTCTCTCTCAGTGTCTCCCCTGGAGGGAGAATTAGGACTAAGTAGCTGCTCCATTTGGTGTTCATGGGAGTGGCAAAAGGATTGCAGCAAAGCTGGCCCCATCTCTGAAAAATCTCTTCCGCTATGTTCTGGTTTAGAGACCACTCATGAGGTATTAATATTGCCTTGCTGAGCTTGTCCGCTATCACATTGGATTTCCCCGGGATCTGCGTTGCTACTAGAAAGTGTTGAGAAGACATTGCCCATTGTCAAACTCTCAGAGCCTCTCGATAAAGTGGGTATGATCTGATTCCTCCTTGTTTATGTACCATACCACCGACATACTGTCTTGACTGGATTGCAATCATTCCTAGTGGAAGAGAGTCGTGGAGTGCCTGCAACGCCAGAAGCACCACTCTCATCTCGAAAACACTGATGTGCAAATGGGCCTTGTGGTCTTGCCATATGCCTTGGACTCTCCTTCCCAGATAATGCTCCCCCTCCACCCTATCTGGGAAGCGTCTGTGGTCACTGTAGCAACAGGTTGTTGTGGAATAAAGGGTCTCCCGATGGTCACATGATTGGACTGAGTCCACCACCGTAGATCCCTTTTGCATGACTCCATTATTCTAATCAGATGGGACATAGGAAGTTCTTGTAGCTACCACTGAGAAAACAGGAGCCATTGAAGGATTCTCATATGCAACCTGGCGAGAGGGACTAGAGTTATAGTTGAAGTCATGGTTGCTCGAAGTTTCAGAACTACCTTAGCCTTTACCTTGTCCTTGGGAAGAAAGTGTAGTATCTGCTGTCTGAGGGTATCAATTCTGTCAGGGGAAGACGTGCCATCATAGAGACGGTGACTAGGTCTGCACCTATGAAGGTAGTATGCTGACAGGGCAACAAGGCAGATTTTTGCAAATTGACTGTTATGCCTAGCTGAGCACAAATTTCCAATGTCACGTCTCTGGCTTGCTGAAGTAGATGATTGGTGGTGGCAGTTAGGAGCCAGTCGTCCAGATACGGAAACACTTGGAAATCCAAGATGTCTCAAGTGAGCCATTACTACTCACTTTGGTGAACACTCTGGGAGCTGTATTGAGACCAAAGGGCAGAGCTCGGAACAGATGACTGCCTCCCAGCCAGAAGCATAAATGAGTCCTTGATGCTCTGTCCATTTTTACGTGGTAGTATGCATCTTGAAGGTCTACTGAGCACATCCAATTGTCTTTCCCTAAGAAGGGAAGTATTGACTGCAGTGTCACCATTCGGAACTTGGACTTTTTGACAGATTCATTCAGTTTGTTGAGATCCAATATGGGTCTCCAGTCCCCTGTTGTTTTTGACACTAAAAAGAATCTCGAGTAAGTTCCGAATCTTATTTGGTCTGTGGGGACTTTTTGATGACTCTTTTGTCTAGCAACCTTTGAATTTCTATAGTTGCTTGCTCCCTTAGATTGGGTGGAACATCTGTGATTGTTCTGATATGTGGGAGGGGATGGCAAAAGGGAATGGAATAGCCTCTGGATATTGTGCTTTGGGATATCTTGCCAGGCTTCTGGGTACAAAGACAAACGTCCCACGACTGCCTCCAGAGTAGGGCAGATGGGCCTCCTTTCAGAAGCGCTGGTAGGTATGTCCAGAAAAGGAATCATGGTTAGCCTGGTTTTGCGGACCCCCTCTGCCTCTAGGACGACGTCTACCACTGTTGCCTCCCCTTCACCTAGTGTGTCTCTTGAAAAAACCTCCCTGGGATCTTTTGAACCACATTTTCACACTCTTCTGACCTTTAGGGTAAGGTCTTGAAGGTAAAGAAAAACATACTCCAACGGCAGAGAGAGTTTTCCCTTTCTGCTTGCATCTGGTGAGTGTGTCTTTAACTTTAGGTCCAGAAAGTGAGGAACCATCAAAAGGGGCGTTGGTAAAGGTAGACTTAAAAGGTTCCCCAAAATTACACAAGTGCATCCAAGAATGTCTCCTCAGGGAAACTCCTGAACGCGCTGCCCTACTCGCTCTATCCGCTGCATATGATATCAGTCTCATGGAGGAGTTGACAATGGAATTTAAGGTGGACAGCTGGGAGGTGACTTTCTCTGTTACCCATGCAGCCAATGAACCTTGCAGAGTACCTCCTAGCTCTTTCAGGAGATCTCTTTGTAGCCTTGTAAAGTGTGTGAGGTAGTTCAGTGATCTGGGTGTAAAAGTCGCTGATGAAAAGATACGCTTCCCGTATCTGTCCATCGTTCGAGAATCTTTATTCGGAAAATGAACAGATGAGGATGTCTCAAAGTTCCTTCTTGGTGGCTACTGCCACCACCATAGCATCTACAGGTAGACCTTTTGTAAGAAAATATTTTCCAGTGAGGGCAGACAAAAACTTGTTTGGCCTCCGAGGGACTGGTTCCATAGTGTCAGGAGACTCTCATGCCTTTCGACTAAGTCCATTAGCTCATCAAAAGGCGGAGACACCCAGGAGGCTGAAGGTTGAGATCCAAAAGCCTTCGGGTACACCGACTCCTCCTCAGAAGGGATGATGGTATTCAAGCCGCCTCTCTGTTTTAGGTTCTCAAGGATATCTGCAAATGAGATCACTTCAGAGGATGACCGTGGGGGACCCTTCTGACTCCTCGAGGTCAATGTCTGATGTGACAGACTCATAAGGGGAGTCTACATGCTTCTTCTTGCATGTCCTCTTCCAAGGGGGATCCTCACAATGGTATTCTGGTGAGGCCTTGGAAGAGTGGGGTTCACCCAATGGGGGTACTCAAGGCTCTGAATCTCTGCTTTCCAGTGGAGGGGGTGGTGCTGAGATAGTAGCCGGAGATTTGGGGGGAAGAATGCCAGTATCCATGTGTACAGCTGTAGGAGGGGGACAGCAGACTCCTCATCAGCTCAAAAGCCGAACCCACCGGCTCCGAGGACACCCCCGGCTCCAGGAAGACTGGCTCCAAAGCTGATATAGGAGCCGAACTCAACCGAGCCGAGGCACCAAGGGGTAGACTCGGAACCGAAGAAGCTCAGGTCCTAGCATCCCCCTTGGGGCCGACAGGAGAGCTACGGCTCCTAGACACCACAGATGGCACAGAGTGTTTCAGAGCAGAGATTGGTTCCAGAATATTCCAAAGGGGTCCTGGAACCAAAGGGTCTACAGCAAGTGGTACTTGGCACTCTGGCTCCGAAGATCCACTTTGGCTCTGAGGAGGAACAACAGTGGATGCAACAGTCTCAGACGGCTCCAAAGCCTGTTGGGTTGGAGCAGAGAACAATTATGCCAGCAATGGTGACTTCAACAGTCTGCGCACCACCCTCTCCACGTCATCATCAGACAGGCTCCTAGAAGACCTGGAGGATAGGGTTGGTGAACGAGATCTCCCCAAGATAGGAGATCTCAAAGTAGGGAGCCCGGCAGAAGTTCAGTGGACCGATTCCCAGTCATTGTTTCTTTTGGCTCCGAAGACCTTGGAGCTGAAGAACTTGGTTTGTCAATGATAATTATCTCTGTTGGTTCCGAAGGCAGTGGAGCCAAGGAGGTCGATGCTGGAAAAATTTTAGGCAATTTTATACGAGGCTCAGCCTGAGCCGAAGAGACTAGAGATGGCCTTTTGGTTGTTTTGTCCTTTGATAAGGAAGAGGACTTACTGGACGAGGACGAAGAAGAACTCTGTAGAGTCTCCTCAAATGTTGGTTTTAAGAGTCCTTTGACAATAAGTTTATGTTTCCTCTCCTGTAGAACACGGCCACTAAAGGAGTGGCAGAATGTGCAGGTTTCCTGGAGATGGATTGCTCCTAAACAATAGACGCAAACACTATATCCATCCATAATAGACATTTTTTGAGAGCACTTTTGGCATTTCTTAAAGCCGAAAAGCTTATGTTCCTTTTCCCTATTTTCTTTAGGCATGGTAGGGATAAGGAAATTCTAACAACTACAAAACTATGCAGAAAAACACAGAAAAAAACATGTCTAAACCAGAAAAAATATTCATGTACAGCACTTCTAGAAGTTAAAGGAAAATAACTTGGTTTTCAATAAATGGGCACTAGGTCCGCTAATTTAAACGGACCTAGTAGCTGTTAGAAAGTGATACACACAGAACACTATTACTAGTCCTCTAACTGAAATGGGCAGTTAGCTCTCTAACTTAAATGAGCAAAGCTAACTAATAACTAATTAACTAAGTACAATAATTAAAGCACACCACTACAGGTAAACGAGACGGGATACATAATACAGGCTGAGCGAAAAACAACGGCAAACAAGAAACACAGCAATAAATTAGGTACTAAGGCTATGAAAAGCACACCACTCACGACTAAACTAACTAAGGAATTCTAAAGAGTAAATATCTAAAGATTAGCAAAAGACAAAAAACTTAGCCATGGCCAAGAAGAGGACATCCGAACTCAAAGTGGCAAACAAGATCTGGAGATTGCACCACTGCATGATGGGATACCTACTCTGCCATGAGCCAAGTTAGAGACTTTGAGCTAGTGTATTCGGCCGAGTCGGAGCAGAGGATTGGCTCCGAACACATCCAGTAAGAATGAAGGCGAGATAGGACAACATCAGATTTTTCCCTCACAAAAAAGAAACAGCAGACAAAACATTCCTCATATTTTCACAATTAGTCAGGACAAACTTTAACATATGAGAGCATGACAATTCAAAATTCTGAAAATCAAAGTTGCTGAAACTTACACTTTTTTCTTCATACTTAATAATCTTCCCACTTTTATCAGAAATAGTAGGGTTGGAATTAAACAAAAGTTATGTACTTACCTTAACAACAGATCCATGTTGCTTGTTTTTTATCCACGTCAACTGTGGGTATCTCAGATCTGAAGGGATCCTATCCCAGAAATGACTAGGAAGGTCTTGCTTCAAGGCTGGACTTCTCCCCTACCCATAATTCCCTGTGCTCCACCTAATCAACTCATTTGAGTTTGCCCAGCTCAGAAATACTAATGACTATAACGAGCAATAAAATTAACTAGCATCAGCTAGCAAATCATCCTGTAGCAAATAGCAGGTACATTTTAAGCAAATATAAGGGATGCCTAGTAAATCATAACCCAATCCTCAGGAATACAAATGACAATTTGGAGGGGTTTGGCAGGGTGGGATGTTTAACTGGCTGAAAAACAGACTACATGAATCAATTATTATGGTAAGCACAAAACTTGCATATTAACTGTGGGACTAAGGCCTGGCTGGGCTCATGGAAGAATATTCCTGAATATGGTGGAGCCAAAGGATGAACAAGACCTAGACTGTTCATCCAATTTGTAGCAACAAATAAAGGTGTGAAGTGTAAACCAAGTAGCTGCTGTGCAGATATCATTAATAGGAAGTCAGCTTGCATATGCTGTAGACGCAGCCACATGTCAAGCTGAATGTGCTTTTGGTTTAGATTGCAATCCCATGCCTTTTTTCATATACACAAAGGAGATACAGTCTGAAAACCATCTGGACAATGTGACTTTGAAAACTGACTTCCCCATTTTCGGTTTTGGGAAAGCAACAAACACCTGATCTGATTTCTGGAATGGTCGTGTCTTGTGAAGGCTGACTCGCAACTGACGATGCATGTCCAGCACATGTAACATGTAATCACCTTTACTAGAAACTTTTGGGAATAAAACTGGTAAATTAATAAATTGGTTCAAGCTAGATTTGGATGCCATCTTGGGTAGAAAAGAAGCACTGGTTCTTAAAGAAACTCTATCCTTGTGAAAAACCAGATAGGATGGTTTAGAAAAAGGGCTTTTAATTCAGAAATCGTTTTGGCTGAGGTTACTGCTACTAGACCGATGTTTTTTCCACGTGAGAAATATGATGTCTACTGATGCTGCAGGCTTGAAGGGTGATTGAGTTAATGTCTGTAACATAACTGTAATGTCCCAGGGGGGCACTGGGTCTCTAATAGGTGGCTTAAGAAGAAAGGTCCCCTTTAAGAAGGCTTTTGATATTTTTAAGGAGGTTGTGGAAGAATTCCAAGCCTACATGGAAACTGGAAATGGCTGCTAACTGTAACGTAATCATGGAATAGATGGAACCAGGTTGAAATAACTCTGAAGAAAACTGTGAAATAATAGGAACTGTGGCTGAGAATGGGTCTAGACCTTTACAAATTGTCCAGAAAGAAAACATTTTCCATTTGCTACGATAAACCTTGGCAGTAGAGTTTTTCTGGGAAGCCGTGAGAATGTGTATTACTGAAGGGGAAAGCCTGGCATCTCTGGCTAATGATAAAATTGGAGGAACCATGAGGTCATCTTCATGGATTTCTGATCTGGAGGACGTAACCCAGACAGGGGAGAAAGGAGGTCTGGAAAGTGGCCCAGCATCCAGGGTGGATGAACTAGTAGATGCCATAGGAAGGGGAAACCATGTTAATTGAGACCCAAAAAGGGCTATGAGGATTAAGGTGGCCTTGCACATCCTTGCTTTCTTTAGGAATTTGTTCATTAATGGAAGGGGAGGGAAGGTATAGAGGAGACCCTGGGGCCAATGATGGACAGGATCATCCCTCTGTGACTGTCCCTGTGGAGGGGGGAATATAACTGCTGCACTTGTTGAGACAAGAGTCAAAACTATTGCAGCAAGGTTGCCTTCAGCAAATGAATATCTCTGCAGCCACTACAGAGTTTAGGGACCATTTGTGATACATCAGGATACATCTGCTCAGTTTGTCTGCTAAAACACTGGGATTCCTTGAGCTGTGCTTTCTATGAAGACATCACCCAGTGACATACAATCATGGCTTCTCAACATAATGGGTAGTAGCATGTTTCTGGAAGGCCTGTAATGTTAAGGGGACTGCTCTCATCTCCAGAATACTGATGTGGTGTTTGCTCTGTCTGTGATGAGGAGCCTTGGACAGTGTTTCCACTCAAAGTGCCCCACCCCAGGAGGGTAGCAGCCATCTTCACTACTGCCACAGAGGGCTCCTTCATGAAGGGAAGCCACTCTGTCAATGTTGGAGATGTTATCCACTAAGATACATGGTTTCTATAAGTTGGTATGGTTAATATATTTAAAGGAAGAGGATTGCAAGCCTGTGATCATTTTACCGCTAAGGTACACTAAAGCACTATCATGTGATATCTAGCCAAGGGAAACGACAGAATGGTCAAAGCCATTAAACCTAGCATCCAAAGTATTAGCCTGGCTGGGGGAGAATGATGTCTCATGAGATTTGAGGCTGACAGCCGGATGGAAAGCACCCTGCGAGGAGGAAGACTGGCTATTTCAGAAGTCATATTCAGGTGGCATCAGATGAATTCTATAGTCCGAGTAGGAGTGATCTGACTTTTTTCCATATTGATGGTAATGTTCAATTCCTGAAGCAACCGGAGCAAAAGGTCTCTGTGTTAACACAATGTTAGATCTGAAGTAGCTGTTAGAAGCCAATCATCCAAATATGGGAATACCCAGATCACTAGTAGACACAACCATGTTGCAACTACTGCCATCATCTTGAACACCTTAGGTGTTGTGGTGAAACCAAAGGGTAGCACCCTGAACTGATAATGATCGTCTCCCACCCTGAAATGGAGAAATCTCCTTGAATGCCTCTCTATCTTTATTTGATAGTATATGACCTTGAGATCTATCAAGCACATCTAGATGTCCTTCCTCACAAGAGGCAAAATGGACTGAATTATAACCATCCACAATTTTGTCTGTTTCAATAACAGACTTAAATGACTTGGGTCCAAAATGGGTCTAAGGTTACCTGTTTTCTTTGGAACTAAAAATAAATCTGAATAGACTTTGGACATTTGCTTGTCTTTTGGGACTGGTTGGATGACTCTTTTCTAGTACCTTTAAAATTTCTGCTACTGCTAATTCCTGCTGACTGGGTGGGACATTAGAAACTTATCTCTTCTGTTTTGGAGGATAGGAAAATGGAATTATACAGCCTCTGGAAATAATGACTAGCACCCAGGCATCTGTTGCACATTTCCAGGGAAGAGGGTGCAGCTACAATTACCTCTCGACTGCCACCATAGTGCAGCAGTTGGGCAACCTCTCAGGGGAGATAGAAGGGTTTCTTGGAAACGAGCCACCTGAAACTCATTTTGCTGAACTTTCCTGTCCATGGGGTGACCTCCATTCTAATGTCCTCTTCCTCTCCTGGTAAGATCCCTGTGACTTCCTGAACCACATCTTACCAGATCTCTGATTCCTAGAAAAGGGTCTTCAAGGAGTACAGAAACGGATTCCAAAAGCAGACAGGGTCTTAAAATCTTGCTGACTTCTAGTCAGAATTTCCTAGACCTTAGGACCAAACAAAGTGGATCCATTATAGAGAGCATTAATAAAAGACATCCTGAAACTTTCCATAAAGCAACAAATCCAAGCGTGCCAGTGTAACATAATGCTGGTGTCTGCTGCCCTTGCTGTGACAATGGCTGCATTAGAAATCAGTCGCATGACCATGTTAGATGAAGATCGTACAGTCGAAAGCTGAGAGTCCACTGTTTTCTGAATATCTGTTGGCAGGACCAAAATACAGAGATTTGGAGATAGCTTTGGTCAAATTTCTCTGAAAAAGAGTGATATGTGCAAAATATTTCAGTGTTCATAGTGCAAAAGACACCAAAGAATACATCCATTTCCTAAAATGATCCAACTCCCTTGACTTATTTTTAGGAAGATGGACCAAAGTGTTCTCTTCTGAAAGCTCTTTCTTGGTTGATGCAGCTACCACCACAGTATCCACAGGAGGCCCCCTGCTCCAATGCTTTTTGTCTGAAGGAGCTGAGAAGATTTTGCTGGGCTTCTTGGGAATGGTTTCCACCACATCAGGATCCATCCATGCTCATTGTGCCATGAGGTTAACTAAGGGGTCAATGGAAGGTACCACCCAGGATGCTGATGGGCCAGAACCAAAGGCCTCCAGGAAAACAGATTCTTCTGGAGAAGGATTGATGGTACCCCCCCCCCATTTCATCAATTCCAAGATTTCACCAAAGGTGATGTCTTCAGGCGGGGATCTGGGGAATCCTTTTCCTTCATCAAAATCTATGTCCTCAGCGACAGACTCTGGAGAGGAGTCAATGTGCTTCCGCTAACACGTCTTCTTTTGGTGAACTTGCTCTGTGGGAATGTCAGAGGGTTCCAACTGAGACTGTGAGATTATCAGCTAAGCCTCCTGGGGTCTTGGTTCTGGTTGTCCCTGTCTAACAGAATATGATAGATAGAGCCAGATTCAGCGCGGAGTTCAGGTGGCTTAGGTCTTGATGAAAGAATCTTATCCCTTGGAGTTGAGATGACTTCCTGAAAATCCTCAAAAACTGATGAAGCTATCAGCTTTGAAGGGATCCTCTCCGATAACCTTCGTAAAGATCTTTCAGAACTGAAAGGCCTGGACTTCAAAGCAGATCTTGGAATGAGCCATTGAAAGCAGAGGCAACAAGAGGTAGCAATGGCTCAGATAGTCTTGATGCTAATCCCTCCCTCTCACTCACCAGCACCAAAGAGACAGCTCTGATATGCTCGGAGGAAGGGATCCAGTCAGAATCGAAGTGGAGAAAGCCATCGTCCCTGACACAGGTACTTCAGGGCGGGTCTATATTGGAACACCCAAGTCTTAAAACTTCGAATGCTCTAATATCGACCCCTATTTAGCGAACGCTTAAAATATCGAACATGCAAAACAGCTAATTTTTCCCCAGGGGAAAAAATTTGCTGTTCCGAAACACATACACAGCACAAGCACACCAAAAAAACAGCAATCCACACGCACTTAAAATCCTACATCTAACCTTATACTAAACTGTACATACACTACTATCTATCCACTTACCTTAACCCAAAACCCTAACCCTAAGGTCCGTGGACCATGTTGGATCAATCTAATATAGCAAACTGCACACAATAGCAAAATCGTAAACTGTACAGCTAACTACCTTGAACACTACTGATATAAACAGCACTGTACACTAAGAACTGCAAAACACTACACTACTGAAACTACTAAGAACTACTAAACGCACTACTATAACTACTAAATTTACTAAATATCCTAAGGGAAAGCTAACTCTACCCAAGAAAAAAAAACACTAAATTACTACTATTCTATAGGGAAGGAGCAAGGAAAGGATACAATTTCTTTTGATGAAGAACGAAGTTCAACACAGCCCCCAAAGACGCGTTTGAAATCTTCCACAGCAAACAAAATTTTATGTGCTCAGGTGGAGCACAGGGAATTATGGGTAGTAGAGAAGTCACAACCCTGAAGCAAGATCTTCCTAATTGGTGCAGACATCAAATCCCATTGGACCCATTAACCCACAGTTGAACTGGACGAAAATAGACAACACTGAATTTAAGTGTTTAGCAGCAGAAGGACTAACTAAAGGTATAGCTGCTGGATGAGGTTTTGGAATAGTGTATAAAAACTTTTAAGACGGAGCAACTTTATACATCCTATCTGCCTTTTTAGGGAGTAGCTACCTGACTGACTATAAAAATTGCAAGCAGTAACACACACATCCTCCAAAGCTGACAGAACTGGATGAACGGGTACAAATTTTAGAAATTCCTTTTATAATACCTCAAAGCATTTTCTTAGGGACTGAGAAACCACAGGTTTCTCCAACTGAAAATATTGGCATACTCTAGAAACACCACAAGAACAGACAGAAACTGAGCTCTCCGCTGAGTGTGAATAAGAAATATGAAGAGAAAACTCCATATCTGTCCCTTCATCCTCCTGTCCAGCCTCAGAATCTTGAATCTCTTTAGGAAAGGAGGTATCTCTCTTTCTTTTACCAGAAATTATTTTACAAGAAAGATCAACACCCTGAATTAAAACCTGAACCAGATTTAATAAACTACTCAATTCTAAAGAAATGTAAGGAGGATAGATACATGTTTAGTTTTCTAATTTTTTTTACAGGAAAAATGGGACTAACAGTGTTACTAATAGCAACAGTTTCCCCAAGGATGGGCACAACATTCTCACAAAACAGGGAAGCCTTCCCTGCTTCCTCTACATAGGCCAGCAAGTGTGGCTCTCCCTTGCCCACAGAGGGGAGCCCAACAGCCGCAGAAGACATGCCAAACTTCTGGTCCACAGTGACTGTAGGCCACAGGGATTCAGGGTAAAAGATGAGTGGTCTGAGGTACAACTAATGGCCGCAGAAGAGTCACCCTCCTGCAGCTGAGGCATACTGCTAGCCTGCTGTGATGGCAAAGGCTGCTGTTTCTTTTTGGGGAAGGAAGGGATCACCACAGGGTTGACAGTTTGTTTCCGGGTCAAGCTGAAAATGGCGCTTCTTTCCTGGGGAAAACAAGCAGCAGATGCTGGTAAAAAACAAGTCTTTAAAACTCATTTTTTCACAAACACAGCAAAACACTTTCAATCTCCAGAAAGTAAAATAATCTAAATTTTTTCCACAGAAAAAAATGGTTTTCAATTACTTTAAACAACTTTTAAACCTACAGTAAAAAAGAGCATTCCCTTTTAAAAGTACAGTACAGTTTCATCATAGTTCATTAAAACACAAAGTTTTAGCTTTAAAACAAAATACGGTTGCGTAAAATCTTACCATAATAGTAGATATCCTTCTCTTCACCGTTGCAGTATTCATAACATTAGGGATACTCTTCCTAGGGCAGCCCAACATCTGGCCAGTATACCAAAACCTTAGGTTGCTTTAAGGTATACCGTATCTCACACATATGCTCCTCATGTAATGTAGGGCATAAAGGTGACACCTGGACGTACTATCCTCAGAACTGAAAGCCCCAGTAGGAATGCCAGTCCAAGGAAAACCAAGAGGTAATCTGTAACATCCAGAAGACAAATGGATCAGGGGAGGAGGGAGGGAGTGAATATTGCAACAGTGAAGAGAATGGCATCTATCATTATGGTAAGATTTCAAACTATACTACGTCCTTCTCTTTCACTACTGCAGCATTCATAACATTAGGGAGAGTGCCAAAACTCGGGAAGAAATGCGGGAAGAGGAAGGACCAGCACAGCTCTCTAGGAAGCAATGAAGAATGGCCTCAGCAAAACCAGTTCTAGCTCTGGAAATTCCATCCAATTTGTAGTGCTTAGTAAAAGTATGCACATAAATCCAGGTAGCTGCCTCAAGAATAGTGTCAGTATCCAAACCCTTGAAAAAAGCACCAGAAGAAGCCACAACTCTAGTAGAATGAGCCTTAACAGAATAAGGACGGCCCTTACCATGAAAAGAATAACAAAAAGAAATAGCGTTTGAGATCCAAGAAGAAAGTCTGCTTGGATACAGCTAATCTCAGGGACCTGGGATGAAAGGAAAAAAGAAGTTATGTACTCACCATAACGTTTCATCTGAGTAGGTAACTGAATTTGTCAGCAACCTGTGGGTATCGGATCAGATTCGGATCCGAGCTGGCAGCCTTCCTAGCTATAAGAGCCGAGCTCCAAGCTCCTCCCCCTACCCATAATTCCCTGCCATTTCCCTCTAACCCTCAGATCGAGTTTGCCATAAAGTCATACAAAAATACTATGATACCAGAAAGGAGAACTATACATTCCACCTGATGTCATCTGGAAGTGACATATCCTGATCCTTTCAAAAAGTACAGTTTTGTACCTACCATAAATGTAGATGTTCGAGGATCCACATTGCTGCAGTCCTAACTATTGGGTAGTCCGCTGTCCAGTCGGCCCGAATACCAGAGTATATGGCTGACGCCGGTCAGGGCGCATTAGACTGACGTCAGTACGTCAGGGTACTAATGCGCATGACCGACGTCATATCCTCAGTCTTTTCTTGCCCCAGATGTCAGAAGACCCTAAAAAGACAAGGCCCAATATACCTGCACCAGAAATATGTACAATATATACAAAAATATATACAAAAATATCAGCATATAACCTCACCTACACAACCACCCCTAAACACAGAGGGGAGGGTAAATTGGACTGCAGCAATGTGGATCCTCGAACATCTACATTTATGGTAGGTACAAAACTGTACTATGTTCTTCATTCCACATTGCTGCAGTCCTAACTATTGGGTAGAATCCCAAAGCAGAGGTAAGGGAGGCTGGCAAATCATAAAGAAGCAGGAGCTGACAACATGCCTTGCAAAATAGCTGTGGCAAAACCAGCCCTAGACTTAGAGTAGAGAGGAAGGTGATAATGCTTAGAGAAAGTATGCACTGAACTCCAAGTAGCTGCCTCCAAAATATCCTTAGTTGCCACCCCTTAGAAATGCTGTTGAAGTGGCAGTAGCCCTAGTGGAATGAGGCCTAATCCCAGCTGGAATCTCCTTGCCATGATGGGAATAACAAAATGCAATGCAAAACCCAATCCACCTAGAAATAGTTTGTTTTGACACAGGCTTGCCCTGAACTCAAAGCAAAAGAAACAAACAACTGCTGAGACTGCCTAAAATCCTTAGTCCTGCTTAAATAATAACGCAATTGCCTATGTACATCTAAAGTGTGCAAAATCTTTTCCCCTTTATTTTGGGGGTCTGCATAAAAAGTAGGCAAATGAATAGTTTGGTTTAAAGCCACACTAGAAACCACCTTAGGCATAAAGGAAGGATTAGTACGTAATGATACCCTATCCTTATGGAAAATCAAAAAGGGCTCTACTGCCATAAGGGCCTGCAACTCAGACACCCTTCTTGCAGAAGTAATAGCCAACAGGAAAGCAGTCTTCCATGACAAGTATTTCAATTCAGCAGTAGCCGCAGGCTCAAAAGGTTGTAGAGTATGTTTTTCCAACACAAAATTGAGATCCCAAGCAGGAGTAGGAGCTCTACGTGGGGGTCTTATATTCTTTGCCCCTCTAAGAAACTGCTTGAACAAAGGATGCGAAAACAATGGTGGGTCACAATCATAGTGAGCTGAAATTGCTGCAGCATGAATCTTAATGGAAGAGAAGGACAAACCTTTGTCCAATAACTCAGTAAGATATTGAAGAGCCACATTCAAATTAGGCTCAGAAACCTCCAAATTCTTTGCTGTACTCCAAAATAAAAACCTCTTCCATTTTTCTGCGTACACTTTCCTTGTACTAGGTCTTCTGGCTTCCATAATCACATTTAAAACTTGTTGAGGAAGTTGAGACCTGCTGTGTTTCAACACAGAATATGCCAGGCTGTTAGATGAAGTGAGTGAAGCTTGACATTGAGCAGATGACCGTCCTTCTGAGATAACAGATGTGGAATCAAAGGTAAAGGCCATGGAGGCTTCCTTACCAGACTCCTTAGTAGTGGGTACCAGTGTTGCGAGGCCAATCTGGAGCTATTAAAATCATCCTTGGCTTGTCTTGTCTGACCTTTAAGAGCACCTTTGGAAGAAGAGGCAGAGGTGGAAAGGCATACACATGAAGATTTTTCCAACTGAAAGAAAGAGCATCCACTTTCCAAGCTGTGTGATGAAACCCCTTTGTGCAAAACTTTGGCAGCTGGTGGTTTAGTGGAGAAGCGAACAGATCTATGTCTGGAGTTCCCCATGACACTGTCAATTTCTGAAATACATGAAGATCCAGTTTCCACTCGTGGGGATCCATGATTTGTCTGCTTAACACATCTGCTAAGGAGTTCTGTGCTCGGCAGAAACCTTGCCTGAAGAGTTAGTTGCAAGCTGAGCGCAGTCTCCCATAAAATCATTGCTTGCCTGCATAGAGGATAAGAATGTGTTCCCCTTGTTTGTTGATGTACCACATGACAGTTGTGTTGTCTGTTAGAATCAACACCTGCCCTGGAAGAAGTAACTCCTTGAAAGCCATTAATGCAAACTGGACTGCTAACATCTCCTTCATGTTGATATGTAGATGCTGTAGTCTGGCAGGCCACTTGTCTTGTATCCACTTTCCATTTAGATGAGCTCCCCAAGCAATGTCCGAGGCATCTGTCGTTAAAATCTGACTCGCCTCTGGCGGGTCACAGAGAGTCCCTTGTTTAGGTGACATTCCTGAGCCCACCACAAAAATTCTTTTTGAAGGCAAGGTATTATTTGAATGACAGTGTCCAAATCCTGGCAGTGCTGTGTCCATACATTTTTGAGATACCATTGCAGCTTCCTCATATGCAGTTTGGCATTGGGAAGCACCAGAATACAAGATGCCATGAACCCTAATGCTTGAAGGACTGTCCTTGCAGTCAGCACGGACTGATGAGATAGTTGATGGAAGTAAAGGGATATACTCTTTTGTTTGTCCGGGGTTAAAAAGGCCATCTGGGCTGCTGTATTCAGTCTCACACCCAGAAAGCACATGTCTTGAGAGGGTACTAGACTGGACTTTATTTCGTTCACAGAATACCCTAGGCATCTTAGCACTGCTATAACATATTCCAGATGATGTAGAAGGACTTCCTTTTCTTGAGCCAGAATCAGACAGTCGTCCAAGTAAGGATAGATTTGAATTCCTTTTAGCCTGAAGTAAGCTATCACTGGAGCCAGAACCTTTGTGAATACTCTGGGCGCAGTAGATAAGCCAAAGGGCAATGCAGAGAACTGATAATGAGAATTTCCAGCTCGAAAACGCAGATACTTCCTGCAACTTAGTCTTATAGGCACATGAAGGTAAGCTTCCTTGAGATCTAAAGTTACCATCCAGTGATCTTTGCCCAGCAGAGGTAAAAGCTGTTGTAACGTCAACATCTTGAACTTTGGAATGTCCAGATAAGTGTTGAGGATAGATAAATCCAAAATTGGTCTCCACGTGTTCCCCTTCTTTGGTACTAGCAACAGGCGAGAATAAAATCCTAGGCCCCTTTCTGATACAGGGACTGGCTGAATGGCCCCTATTTGGAGTAACAGAGAAATTTGCTTGTGAGCCTCTTTCCTTTGTGGAGGAGGAACGTCTGGCATGCCTTTGAAAGGGGGCAATGTATGGAAATAAAACCTGTAACCGTGGTGAATGATATCCAACACCCATCTGTCTTGAGTGATTAAATCCCAATTTTCTTTGAAAAGAGACAGTCTTCCTCCCAAAGGAGCTGCCAGACGAGAATCTACTGGCAGCTGAAAAGGCCGGTCATTGGGTCTGTTTACGAAAGGACTGACCCCTGCCCTCACCAGAAGTCGGAGCAGGTGAACTCCCTGTTCTAGGCCTAAAAGAACCTTGAGCTCTGCCCCTACCACGTCTAGACCTACCCCTAGACTGGGAATCATAAGCAGGATATGTCCATCCCTTAGTAGGCCAATTTCTACTAAACTCGGTGGCTGCACCTGCAAAAATCTTTAACAGTTTGCATAGACTTAGCTTTGTCCTCCATTTTCTTTAAAACTGCTTCCACAGGCGAACCAAACAACACATCAGACTGTAAAGGAGCATCCAAAATCCTTGTCTTAACATGCTCAGCTAAATTCTGATCCCTCAACCAGGCATGCCTGCGAAGAACAGAACTAGTGGCAGCCACCCTCGAGGAGGCCTGTACAGCATCAAAACCACATTGCAAAGAATGCTTACCCACTTGTTCAGACACATGAACTAAATCCAGCAACTCTTTACACTCAATACCTTCCGCCAAAGCATCCACCTTAGATTTCAGTTGTGAAAGGAGATAATTTTGATATTTTAGCATGTGAAACTGACAATTCAACGCCCTCATGGCTAAAGTGGAAGAAGTATACACTTTCTTTCCCCATCTATCCAAAGCCCTTGCCTCTTTATCAGTGGGAACAGGGTTTTAACCACAGAGGCCTTAACACCTTTAGGTCCCTGAGAAACAGTTTCGGGTCCGCCCTAGGACTCTTAAAAGATACTTATGAGCTTCAGGCACCCTATAGTACCTATCAGGTTTAACAGGAGCAGGAGGCAAAGAATCAGGGTTCAGGGAAGCCTCTGCAAAAACATCTTCCACCACATTCAACACAGGAGGTATAGCTAAGGGCCTATGCTGGGGTAAAACAAGAATTCCCTAAGCCTTTTCCTGGAATCAGAGTAATCCTGGCCTTCCCATTTAAAGTGCTCCCTCATGGAATGCAGAGTCTCTGAAAATGAGAAATCCTCAGGAGGAGAAGCTGTAGGAGTGGAATCATCCACATCAGAATCAGAATAAGGAGGATACTCCTGCAAATCTTCCGCATAGAAGACTCAGAAGCCTCTGAACACTGTTCAAAACTATCAAACTCAGGTTCCACCCTAGGCCTCTTATCAGGAGGGGGCATAGAACCTCTAATCATAGTAATCAAATCTTCTGCCATTTTAAGCATATGTTTCTTAGGCACAGAACCTGAAGTGCTAGGAGAAGCCCCCACTGAAGCTAAACTTGGCCTACCTCTCAAAGAAGTTTTGGAAACAGAAGGAGAGGCTCTAACTCCCTTGGGAAGAGAGGGAAGAACAGTTACCTGAGAAGCCCCCTCAGCCTGGCCTACCTCCTGGGAAGGCACATCCTGTAACAGTAAAGTCTCAGCCTGAGACTCCAAAGAAACTCCTGGCAAAACCTCTGGCTCCACTGAGCCTTCTAAAGAACCGGCGTCCGGGACTGCCGGTTCATCAACCCTAGGCTTCGCTGTTTTGTCCTTGCGCTTCTTGACGAAGCGGCGCGGAGCATCCGGCGGCATTGTATAATTGCAACGCTTCCCAAACACTAACCTGGCACAGTCTAACCTTCTCTTAATAGTGCGTTTGTTAAACCTAGCACAAGAGTGGCATCCAACAACGTCGTGCTCAGGCCCTAAACAAGGTATACACAAGGTATGGTAATCCCTATGAGGTATCTGTTTCCCACAAGAAATACAGTTATTCACTTTTTCTGACATCCGGTTAAATACTGAGGCAAGAAAACCAAAATGTTCCCCAACGGGTACTTAGCCAACTCTGATTCGGTCTGAAACTCCGACTTCAGAAAATTTCAGAACGCCAACCTGCACTCGCAAAACTGCTTCTGCATCGGACCATGCGGCAAAAAAGACTGAGGATATGACGTCGGTCATGCGCATTAGTACCCTGACGTACTGACGTCAGTCTAATGCGCCCTGACCGACGTCAGCCATATACTCTGGTATTCGGGCCGACTGGACAGCGGACTACCCAATAGTTAGGACTGCAGCAATGTGGAATGAAGAACATCGAACTAAGGGTCTGCGGGTTGGTTGCTGACAAATGAAGTTACCTACTCCGATGGAACGTTATGGTGAGTACATAACTTCTTTATCTGAAGTAGTTAACTTCATTTGATCAGCAACCTGTGGGACAGAGTCCCCAGCTACCAACAACTTGGGAGGTCCTCATGGAAGGATATTCTGGAGCACTGCAGAGCCAAAAGATGCGCGTCATCTGGATATTAAATCCAACTTATAATGTGTAATAAAGGTATGAGAGGAAGCCCAGGTAGCTGCTGAGCAAATGTCATCCAAAGAAACCCTTGACCAGAAAGCAGCAGAAGTAGCCACAGATCAGGTGAAATGAGCTCGCACCCTCAGGGGCTCAGGACGACCAGAGCTTTTGTATGCGAGAAGGATGCATTGGGAAATCCATCTAGCTAAGGTTACTTTGGTGACTGGTTTACCCAGACAGGATTTAGCAAATGACACAAAAAGTTGATCTGATTTTCGAAGATCGGCTGTTCTGTTTAAGTAAAATCGTAACTGTCTATGAACATCCAGACAATGGAGTCTATACTCTCCTTTGTTTTGAAATTTAGGAAAGAAGACAGGTAGATTGATGGACTGGTTGATGTTGGCTTCTGAAGCCACTTTAGGCAGAAAGGAGGGGGTTAGACCAGAGTGAAACCCTGTCTTTATGAAAGATGATATATGGAGGCTTACTGCAAAGAGCGTGAAGCTCCGATATCCTCCTAGCTGAGGTAATGGCAATCAGGAAGGCCGTTTTCCAAGATACATATTTTAAGTCGACTGAAGCCGCAGGTTCAAAGGGAGGACCGGTCAGAGCCTGTAGAACTAGGGTTAGATCCCATGGAGGAACTGCGTCTTTAACAGGGGGTCTTAACAGAAAGGTTCCTTTCAGGAATGTTTTGCAAATCTTGGAGGAAGCTAGTGGGCTTAAACTGTTTCCAACGTGGTAGTGGGAAATAGCTGCCAACTGGACTTTAATAGTAAAAGAACTAGCTCCTTGATGAAAAGTATGGGACAGAAAATCTAGAACTGCTGGAATAGGAGCCGTAAAGGGATCCAAGTTCCTATGCTCAGCCCAGACAGAGAAACATTTCCATTTACTCTTGTAGACTTTCCTGGTAGACGGATTATGGGCAGCCACCAGGATGGCCTTAACTGAGGAAGATATACCGGGAGCCCTAGCCATCAATGGAACTGGATCAACCAAGCCGAGAGCCTGAGGTAGTCCAGGTCGGGGGTCTTCAATCCTAAAGGATGAGAGATCAGATCCGGAATGGGATCTAACATCCAGGGAGGATGTACTAGATGAGACCGTAGGCATGGGAACCAAGTTTGGCGAGGCCAGAATGGGGCTATGAGGATAACTCTGCTCCCCAACCGATGAGCTTTCTGCAAGAATTTTGTCATCAATGGAAGAGGAGGATAAGCATACAGAAGACCGGATGGCCAAGCATGAACCAGAGCGTCTCTGGGGACTTCCCCTGGTGGGGGGAATTAGCGCGAAAAACTCGCTGCACTTTGTGTTCAAAGGCGAGGCAAACAGATCGCAGCAAGGTTGACCCCATTTGAGGAAAATTTGCTCCGCTACTACTGGGTTCAGAGACCACTCGTAAGGTGAGAGGATCGTTCGACTCAACCTGTCCGCTAAAATGTTTGACCGACCCGGAATGTGCATTGCTGTGAGAAAGCGGTTGGTGGATATCGCCCATTCCCACACTCTCATGGCCTCTCTGCAAAGTGGGTAAGATCTGGTTCCCCCCTGTTTGTTTATGTACCAGACTACTAACATGTTGTCTGTTTGAATTGCAACAGTCCCTGGAGGAAGAAGGGGATGGAGAGCCTGCAACGCTAGAAGCACCGCCCTCATCTCCAGGACATTGATATGCAATGAGGTCTCTGTGTGAGTCCACGTGCCTTGGACGGATCTGCCCATGCAATGCCCCCCCAACAGAGAAGAAGATGCGTCCATGGTCACCGTGACTTGGGGTGGGGACAAGACGAAAGGACGCCCTTCCCGGAGGTCTCTGGAGCGGAGCCACCACAGTAGCGACTCCCTGCAAATCCTGCTGAGGGGAATAGGTGTAGACAGGGGATGATGTAGGATGGACCACTGAACCTGTAAGGTCCATTGAAGGATTCTCATTTTCAGACGTGCGATAGGCGACAAATTGATGGCCGCTGCCATGGACCCCAGGGCCCTCAGGACCAGTCCTGCTGGGGGGGCTGATGGTTGTAGAAGAGCGAGAATGTGAAGGTTCAGATTGCGAAGTCTGTCCGCTGTCAGAAAGACTTTGGATTGTATTGAGTCTATCCTGGCCCCTATGAAGTCCAAAATCGGAGTAGGTTGAAGGGAGGATTTCTTGTGGTTGATCGTGATTCCTAGGTGGCAGGCTAGATGTAAGAAATAGTCCCTGCCTGAAGAAAGTTGATGCCTGATGGGGGCGGTTACGAGCCAGTCGTCCAGGTAAGGAAAGACCTGTATTCCCTGAAGCCTCAGGTGGGTCCCTACAACTGCCATGACCTTGGTGAACACCCTGGGGCCGTGGTGAGACCGAAGGGTAGGACCCTGAACTGATAATGGCTGGCTCCCAGCCGAAAGCAGAGAAACCTCCTGGATCACCTGTCCATTAGAATATGGTAGTACGCACCCTTGAGGTCTATCAAGCACATCCAGTCGTTCTCCTGTAAAAGTGGGAGAATGGATTGAATAGTGTTCATCCGGAACTTTCCTTTGGTGACCGACAGGTTCAGTGTGGACAGGTCGAGAATGGGTCATAAGTCCCCTGTCTTTTTTGGCACCAAAAAGAACCTGGAGTCAAAGCCTGATCCGGATTGCCCGAGGGGGACATGCTGGATGACTCTTTTTCTTAGCAGCTCTCGTATTGCGAGGGCTGCTGCCTCCCTCTGATTGGGTGGAACATATGGGAGACTCTCTGAGCGGGGAGGGTACATTAGGAAGGGGGATTGAATAGTCTCTGGATATAATTCGGAGCACCCAGCGATCTGTTGTGATGGACTCCTAATTTGCTAGGTGCCTCGAGAAGCACCTCCCGACTGCCTCCAGAGAAGAGCAGTCGGGCAACCCCTCAGGGCTGTTGCGCAGGTCGATCGGAAAAAGGTTCCCTCGACCCAAAATTCTTCGGCCCCCCTCTGCGTCTGGGCCGGCATCCACCCTGTCCTCCTCTGCCTCTGAAGGATGAAGGATCTGGAGCGAAACGGGATTGTTGAGCTTTCCGGAACCACATTTTCTTTTGTCCTGTTTGGTTCCTAGAAAAGGACCTCTGAGGAGCTGAGAAGCGGATCCCGACGGCAGACAACGTTTTCCCATCTTTCTCGCTCTGGAGAAGCGTATCGCGGACGATTTTGCCGAAAAACATAGCACCGTCAAAAGGGGCATTCGCGAAGAGTTCCACAAAATCGCAGAGATGGAGCCAGGTCTGTCTGCGTAAGACAACGCCTGTTCCGCTGGATCTAGCCGCTCCCTCCGTGGCATGGGAGAGAAGCCACATAGATGTATTAGTAACTGACTTGAGAGTGGCCATCCGAGCCGAGAAGGTCGGTTTATCCTCGGCCGACATGGACTCTGGGGGTGACCCAGCGTACTCTTTGATAAGGTCCCACTGGAGCTGAATTACATGTGCCATATAATTCAGTGACCTTACAGAGAAGGTCGCTGAAACGAACATCCGCTTTCCAAGGTGGTCCATCATCCAAGACTCCTTGTCTGGGGGATGCACCGAGGAACTCTCCTGTGCTAATTCCTTTTTAGTAGCAGCCGCCACAACCATGGCATCCACTGGGGCACCCTTGCTCCAAACTGTCCTGTCCATGTGAGGGCTGAGTATCCTGTCAGGTCTCTTGGGTATTGGCTCGACAGTGTCCGGCTCCTTCCATTCCTTGGTAGTTATGAGGTCCACCAGGGGGTTGGCAGGAGGGGACGCCCAAGAGGTAGATGGGCCTGCGTCAAACGCCTCCAGAAACAGACTCATCCAAGGAAGGCTTTTGGGCAGACCACCCCCCCTCTAATGCGTAACATTTCCATAATGTCTCCACAGGAGACGACTTCGGGGGGTGACCTTGGGGAAGTCCGTGTCTTCTGTGAGGGACTCAGGTGAGTCCAAATGCCTCTTCTTGCACTTTCGTTTGTGAGGGACCTCCTCGGGGGGGCTGTCCAAAGAGGCCTCACCAACAATGTCCTGTTCCTCAACGGGAACTATCTGGGATGTAGGCGCAGGCTGTCCCTGGGGCCGGATGATGGAAGACAGGCCCGTCTGAGAGGGAATGGAGGGTGGATCTGTAGCAAGAGCCTGGGGCCTCAAATCCCTCGAAAGGACCCTCTCCACTACGTTGAATGCCGAGGGAGAGCTGCTTTCCCTAGGATCCGAAAGCAGTCCCCTTGGATCAGATGTGTGGATCGGCGCCGGAGGTGACCCGATCGGATCCGAAAGTGTAGTGTGCTCCGACCTCAACGGGGCCGAAGGCCCACTAACCCCTCCGGATCCGATGCTCAACTCACGGCCCTGAGAGCTCGGATCCGAAAAAGGATCCGACAGACTCAAGGGTACAGTCTGTGCCGAAGTAGGGAACACTATCAGCGCAGACACCACTCCGGCTCCGAAGCTAGTCGGATCCGACAGCTCTGAACCCCGATAGCGGGTTGGATAAGGAGCAATGGGGGTGAAAAAGGTGGGTTGAGCTCCCCCCCGGAGGGGGGGGGGGGAGGCAAGCACACTCTCATCTGCAGCTGGGCCGGAAGAAACCGACGCATCATCCGGTCCATGTCTGCGTCAGATAAACTCCTGGTTGATCTGGACGAGGCCACCGAGGCCGGCCGGGAAGGCCGCCTAGATGACCTCGAAGGTGACCGGGTCTCCTCCTCCGGCTCCCGGGAGAAACACGGAGAACGGAGCCGGGAGGGAGAAGGCCCTGAGACCTTAGGGGGAGAGGCAAGCTGCTTGGACAGCGGACTCGATGGAGCTGACTCGGACCGCCTCTTGTGACTACGGTGCCTCTCTTTTTCCCACTCCCTGTCCTTCTCTTTCTTTTTGCCGTCCCTTTCCTCCTGGTCCAAAGAGGGAGGTTGAGTCCCGGCCAGGGGATGGGAGGCGGTAGGTGGAGAAGCCGCAGCCGCAGCTAGTGCCACAGAGAAAGAAGAGTATGAAGTGGAATCTGGGGGCAAAAGGCCCGCAAGGATAAGCTTCGCCCTTCTATCCCTCAACGCCCACAAAGGCTAACAGAATAAGAAGGGAGTTCACACACACAGAGACAGAGAAAAATTAGACAGAAAAGTATATATATATATATATATATATATATATATATATATATATATATATATATATATATATATAAAATCCTAAACTCACAGTACCACACTCGGAGCTCGTTCTAAGAAGCTTACAGAAGCCGCGGCAAACGAGATCTGGGGGTTAGAGGGAGATGACAGGGCATTATGGGTAGGGGAAGGAGCTTGGAGCTCAGATCTTATAGCTAGGAAAGCTGCCGGCTCTGATTCGATACCCACAGGTTGCTAATCAAATGAAGTTAACTACTTCAGATCAAAAAGCTAATCAGATTTCCTGATAGTCTCAGTCCTATCTAAATAAAAACTGAATTGTCTATGCACAATCAATGCGTACAGCACCCTCTCACTAGCAGATTGTGGAGAAGAGAAAAAAGTGGGCAAATGAATAGACTGATTAAGGGACAACTCTTTCACCCCCTTGGGCATAAAAAAAGGATTAAAAAAGGATTAGTACGAAAAGACATCCTGTCCTTATGAAACATCAAAAAAGGAGGACAAGCCATAAGGGCTTGAAGCTCAGACACCCATCTGGCAAAAGTAAGGGCTAACAAAATAACAGTCTTCCAACAACAATGTTGCAAGGAAGCTGAAGCCGCAGGTTCAAAAGGAGACCGAGTCAATTTCTCCAAAATAAAATTAAGATCTCAGGAAACAGGAACAGGCTTCCTGGGAGGCCTAATATGAAGGACACCTTTAAGAAATTGTTTAGCTTCAAATCTAGAAGCTAAAGGAGGAGATAGAGGGAGACAAGCAGAAAGAGCTGATAAATGGGCCTTGAGAGAAGGATAAGCCAACCCAGCATTGAGCAATTCACGCATATAAGAGAGAGAACCAAAGAAACATCCACAGAAAGTGGATCCAGTTATGAGAAAGACACCAAACAGAAAACCTCTTCCACTTGGATAAGTAGGATTTCCGAGTATTGGGTTTCCTGGCCTCCTGTAGGACCTTAAGCATGTCCTCAGAAAAAAGGTGTCTATGTAGAATCAAAATCCTGTCACTCACAGTGTCCTTCAGTTGAAGAGTAGACAGGTGGGGGATGGATGAGAGATCCTATCTCTTGTGTGAGTAGGTCCACCCTGTGAGGCAACTTGTGATGACTGCCCTTGGCTAAATGCAGAAGAGGAGGGAATCAATGCTGTCTCGGCCACAAGCGAGTCACCAGCAAGACTTGGGGGTGGGGGTGGGGTCTTACTGAATTCTGCACAGGACTTTTGGAATGAGGGGAAGGGGAGGGAAAGCAAAAAGAAACATCCCCTTCCATAGGTTCATAGGTTAGTACTAGGCTAACTGCCCTTGTGGGCCACTTTAAGCCTAGCCAATTACTCCCCTGTGAGAATCAAACTCTGTGCCTTATGTCTGTAAAGCAAACACCTTAACCATTACGCCAGCCTCCCACCAAGAAAAAGAGAGGGCATCCACCTTCTATACCAGAGGACCTGGAACCCTGTCACAAAATAGAGAAAGTTGTCTGTTCAGAGGGGAGGCAAATAAATCTATTTGAGGAGTACCCATCTGGTGGAAAATGTCCAGAAACGCATCTATGTGAAACATCCATTCATGGGATTGAGTTAAGGACTTGCTCAGAGTGTCTGCCACAATATTTTGACCTGAGGGAATGTAAACTGCCTGAAGAGTCACTAAATACCATACAGCAAGATCCCATACCTCCAATGCCAACTGGCAAAGAAGATAAGATCTTGATCCCCCTGTTTGTTTACATACCACATCACTGTGGTGGTGTCTGTAAACATCTTGAGAGGTCCTGGGGAGAAAAGAGGATGAAGAGCCAGCAGAAGGGCTCTCATCTCTTTGACACTGATATGCTCCTTCTGTTGAAGAGGAGACCAGACCCCCTTCACCTTTAAGAAGCCAAAAGCTGCTCCCCATCCCATGTCTGAAGCTCCTGTGAACAACTCCTGAGAGGGAAGAGGCGGATTAAAAGTGAGCCCTGGACTGAAGGACAACTGCTGGATCCACCAGTGGAGTTCCTCCATGACACAAGGTGGAAGAGGAACTGCAAATTCTAGAGGATGAGCATGCTGAAGCCAAAATGACTTCAAGAACCACTGAAACTTCATGTGAAGTTTAGCCAGAGGAGCATAGGGGTGGTGGATTCCAGGAAACCCAGAGCTCTCAGAAACTCCCTAGCTGTAATAGAAATCAGAGGAAGAAGAGTTTGAAAGATGGAGATGAGGATCAAGGCCTTGGGAGGAGGCAGGGATGCCAGCAAAGGCACCGTCTAAATCCTGTGGGAAGACGCGAGTATAGGAGTAACTGCAGGTGAGAAATCATGAAGCCTGACTAGGGATGGAAATGGAGTAGCCATGCTGTCAAGTTGAGGGTGTGGAGGCTGGGGTGGAAAGTGCCTGACGTGTGTCAGAAGGTCTGGTACTGGGTCCAGAGTCCATGGATTGTTCAGAAGGTGAGGCCCGAGAAAGGGGAACCAAATCTGACGAGGCCAGTAAGGAGTGATAAGAATCATTCTGCTTCCCAAGGTCTTTGCTTTCTGGATCCCTTTCGATATCAGTGGAAAGGGAGGGAATGCATAAACAAGTCCCGGGAGCCAGTTGTGAACAAGTGCGTCTCTCTGTGTCTCCCCTGGGGGGGGGGGGGTTATATGGGAGAAGTAGCTTCTGCATTCGGCGTTGACTGAACTGGCAAACAGATCGCAGCAAGGATGTCCCCATTTGCGAAAAATCTGTTCCGTGACTTTCTGATTCAGGGACCACTGGTGAGGCATCAAGATTGCCCTGCTGAGCTTGTCGGCTATCTCATTGGTTGTTCTCAGGATATGCGTTGCAACTAGAAAGTGTTGGGAAGAAATCGCCCACTGCCTAACACAAAGATCCTCTCGACATAGGGGGTAGGATCTGGTTCCTCTTTGTTTATATACCATACCACTGACATATTGTCTGATTGGATTGCTATTGTCCCTAGAAGAAGAAAGTCATGAAGTGCTTGCAACGCTAGTAGCACTGCTCTCATCTCTAGGACACTGATATGCAAGTAAACCTTCTGATCTTGCCATGTGCCTTGGACAGTCCTGCCTAGATAACGCCTCCACACCCTATCTGGGAGGCATCCGTGGTCACAGTAGCAATGGGTTGGTGAGGAATGAAAGGTGTTCCTATCGTTAGTCGAGCGGGCTGAATCCACCAGCGAAGGTCCTTTTTTGCAAGATTCTGTTATCAGACTAGGATGAGACAGGGGCAGTTGTTGAAGAGACCACTGGGAAAAGAGTAGCCATTGAAGGATTCTCATATGTAGTCTGGCTAGTGGAACTAGAGTTATAGTAGAGGCCATGGTTCCTAAAAGGTGCAGCACTGTCTTGGCTTTGACTCTTTGTTGAGGAAGTAGACTGTATATCTGTTGTCTCCGAGTTTGTATTCTGTCTACAGGAAGATGAGCCATCATGGCGACTGTGTCTATTTCTGCGCCTATAAAAGTCATATACTGACAGGGCAACAAGGCAGACTTTTCCCAACTTATCCTAATCCCTACCTGAGTGCAGATCTGGATGGTTGAATCCCTGGCTTGTAGAAGTAGGTGCCTGGTGGTGACGGTCAGGAGCCCATTGTCCAGATACGGAAACACTTGGAATCCAAGACGTCTCAAGTGAGCTGTCACTACCGCCATGCATTAGGTGAACACCCTGGGGGGCTGTGGTGAGACCAAAGGGCAGAGCAAGAAATTGGTAATGACTGGCTCCCAGCCGGAAGCGTAAATGACTCCTTGATGCTCTGTCCATTTTTATGTGGTAGTACGCATCTTGGAGGTCTATGGAGCACATCCAATTGTCTTTCCCTAACAGAGGGAGTATAGACTGCAGTGTTACCATTCGGAACTTGGACTTCTTCACTGATTCGTTTCATTTGCGGAGGTCCAAAATGGGCCTCCAGTCCCCTGTTCGTTTTGGCACTAAAAAGAATCTGGAGCAAGCTCTGAATCCTATCTGGTCTGCGGGGACGGTTTGGATGACTCTCTTTTGAAGCAACTTTTGAACTTCTATGGTTGCGTGATCCCTGTGAGTGGGTGGAACATCTGGGATTTTCTTGGTGGTATGGGGTGGGAAAGAGAAGGGTATGGAGTATCCTCTGGTAATTATTCTTTGTACCCACTTGTCCTGGTTGATGTCGTGCCAGGCTTCTGGATACAAAGATAAGCGACCCCCAACTGGCTCCAGAGAAGCGCAGTCGGGTCCCACTTCAGGAGTGCCGATAGGGACATCCACGAAAAGAATTGCGGCCACCCTGGTTTTGCGGGCCCCCCTGCCCCTAGGGCAATGTCTACCATTACTTCCTCCTCCTCTGCCTCTAAAGGAGGAATCACCCTGTGCGTCCGGGAAAAATCTCTCAGATTTCTTGAACCACATTTTCACGCCTCTCTGATCTTTAGAGTATGGTCTAGAAGGGACTGAAAAACGTACTCCCATGGCAGAGAGAGTTTTCCCTTCCTGCTCGCACCTGGTGAGTGTATCTTTTACCTTTAGTCCAAACAGAGAGGAACCGTCAAAGGGGGCGTTGGTAAAAGTAGATTTCAAGGGCTCTGCAAAGTTACATAAATGCATCCAAGAGTGTCTCCTAAGGGAAACTCCTGAACCCGCTGCCCTACTCGCTCCATCTGCTGCATAGGATATCAGCCTCATGGAGGAGTTAACAATGGAGTTTAAGGTGGACAAATGAGCAGTAATCTTCTCAGGGACTCCTTCAGCTAATGTACCTTGGAGAGTATCTCCTAGCTCCTTTAGGAGATCTCTTTGAAGCCTAGTAAAATGGGTGAGGTAATTCAGAGATCTGAGTGTAAATGCCGCTGAAGAGAAGATATGCTTCCCGTATCTATCCATCGTTCGAGACTCCCTGTTCAGAGGATGGACAGATGAAGAAGTCTCCGATAGTTCTTTCTTTGCGGCTGCCGCCACCACCACCATGGCATCTACAGGCACACCTTTAGTTAGAAAGTCTTTCTCTTTGGGGCCTTCTGGGGACTGGTTCCATGGCATCAGGAGTTTCCTCACACCTTTCGACTAACTAGGTCCAAGAGCTCATCGAAAGGTGGAGACACCCAATAGGCTGAAGGTAGAGACCCGAAAACCTTCGGGTATACTGACTCCTCATCAGAAGGGGTGATAGTGGGCCAGCCGCCTCTCTGTTTCAGGATCTCTTAAGATATCTACAAAGGAGATATCATCAGAGGACGACCTAGGGGACCCTTCTGACTCCTCGAGGTCAGTGTCAGAGGTGACGGTCTCATCAGGGGAGTCTACATGCTTCCTCTTGCAAGTTCTCTTCCGAGGGGGCTCCTCAGAAGGGTACTCTAGGGAGGTCTCGGAAGACTGGGGGCCACCCAATGGGGGCTCCTGAGGCTGCGGGTCTCTGCTGCCAAGAGAGAGAGAGAGATGGTGCTGAGACAGAGGTCGGGGCATGAGTGGGAAGAGCATCGATACCCTTGTGCGGAGCTGAAGACCTAGACAGCACCCTCCTCATCATCTCGAATGCAGATCTCTCTGGCTCCGAGGACAGTCCCGGTTCCTAGGAAACGGAAGTAGCCCTCAGCTCCAAAGCAATCGGCTCCGAGATGGATGTAGGATCTGAGCTCAGCCTAGCCGACGCACCGAGAGGTAGGATCAGAACCGAAGAAGTAAGGGTCCAAGCGTCCCTGTCGGGGCCGACTGGTGAGCTTCAGCTCAGAGACACCAAGGACGGAACCGAAGGTGTCAGAGTGGAACTCAGCTCTGAGACAGACAAAAGAGGTGCTGGAACCGAGGTTTCCACAAGTGGCACTGATAGCTCTGGCTCCGAAGGACCAACATGACTTGGAGGAGGAACGGCAAAAGGGAGTATGGCCTTAGACGGCTCTGGAGCTGAATGGGTCAGAGCTGGCAACAAATTAGCTAGCGCCAATGACTTCAAGATTCTAAGTGCTACTCTCTTCAGAAAGACTCTTGGAGGATCTGGAAGATAAGGTAGGTGACCTAGAACTCTACAAAATGGGAGATCTGCGAGTTGGGGAGACCGGCAATAAATCCCTAGACCGACTCCGAGGTAAATGTTCAGTAGTCGACTCCGAAAAATATGGGGCCGACACTGGAATGTCGATATCGATAACCTCGACCGGCTCAGAGGACAGTGGAGCCAAAGAGGTAGAAGGTTTGTCCAATTCTGACATTTTCTGAAGAGGTCCAGATAAAATAGTCGGTGTGGGAGAATGTTTCTTGGCTGACTTGACCTTCTCTTTTTTTGGAGGAGGAGATCTGGAATGTGAGGATGAAGAGCTGGCTAAATCCTCCTTAAAGGAAGGCTTAAGGAGAACTATCAGGATCAGTTTGTTCTTCCTTTCCTGGAGAACTCAAGAAATGAAAGAGTGACAGAAAGAACATGTTTCCTGAAGATGTATGGCACCAAGACAGTAAACACAATTACTATGTCCGTCAGTTATTGACATTTTTTGGGAGCATTAGAGATACATTTTAAAACCTGAAGGTTTATGATTCCTAGACTCCTTAGACATGTTTACTCAAACAGAAACACAAGGGAAAGGCAGAAAGAGAGGACAAGGTCCTCTAACTTAAACGGGCCTAGCCCTGTAAGAATACTGCACACGAGGAAAAACAACAGAGGACTAGGTCTTCTAACTTAAATGGGCCTAGCCCTGCTGAGGAAACAACACCAGAAAAGGTTAATGGAGAACTAGGTCCTCTAACTTAAACGGACCTAGCCGTAAACAGAGGAGAAGCCAAGTCAAGAAAAAAGCTACCAAAAAATTGCAAAAATTCAACATGCTAATTACTAGCTAATAAGAATTAGTAAAGACACTGGACACAGCTATCAATTATAGTACTATTCTAGTGAAAAATACAATATTAGAATAGGTCCTAACCCAAACATGGACCTGCACTAAGAAGATTAAATATAGCAAAAACTAGCACACAAGAAAGGGATACCACTCAGGGAACAAAATGGGCCTGCGGAAGCAACGGCCAACAAGTTCTCAATAACAACTTCACAAATTGAAAAAACACACTACTATTCCTATCTATAATAACTACGACTAAGCTATATAAACTAAGCTAATATTATTATGACAAAAATATCACTATGAACAATAATAATGAAGAAACATCCAACTTAGCCACGGCCAAGAAAGAGAGCACTTCTGAACTTGTAGACGCGGCAAACGAGATCTGGGGATTCTTACTAGTGCACTATGGGACACCTACCTTGCCACGAGCCAACTGAGAGACTTCGAGCTTTGTAATCGGCCGAGTCGGAGCAGAGGATCGGCTCCGAACCCATATGTACGAATGAAGGCGAGATAATGTTCTGTAGTCCAAACTGTTTATTAAGAGGGGCATCCATCAACTTAGCCTTGATATCATCAGGCAAAGGTTGATGCTGAAGCCAAGAATAGATCCTCTTCACTGACCCAAAAGCAATAGCCCTAGAAGAAGCACCTGCTGCATCATAACTACACTTGATGGAATGACAAGCCACCTAGGAGGAAGTCTCTAACAGGGAAAGAACATAAGTTTTACCCTCAGAGTCTGAAAGATCAGATATAACCTGACAAGCATGGGAGAGGAGAGGACAGCCAACATCATGTACCTGGTCATAAGAGTCTGATAATTAACAGTCTTACAAGCCAAGGTATAAACCTTCTTACTTAGCCTTACCATGGTTCTGCTATCTTTATCAGAGGGCAGTAACTTGGGTGAATTAAGCAGTTGAGAGGGCTTGTCAGGGGCTACAGACACCATTGAGGGTCAGCAGCAGGACACTTGTACAAAAATTTACAGTCCTCAGGCACCCTATAAAACCTATCTGGTTCTTGGGAGTAAGGGGCTGAGAATCTGGAGCTTTAGAGACATTGAAAAATGCATCCAAGACATTAAAAAATGCATCCAACAAAGCAGCCAAAACAGAAGGAACAGCAGAAGGATTAGGAGATTCCATCTGCAACAACTCATAGTACCAATTATGAATGCCAGAGACCGGAGTACAATCCCATTTAAAGAACTCCATCATCCTGGAGATTGTGTCTCCAAAAGAAATCTCTTCAAAGGGATTATCAGCACTGGTAGATTCCTCTTCCTCTGACCCATAGTCCAAAAGAGAAGGAATTTGAGAAGAGTAAGGAAGGGATTCTGCATCAGAATCTACTTCCTCCTCAGAGGAATCCTGTTCCCTGGGTCTTTTAAGGGGAGTAGAGGACCAAGGGGGAGCTGGAAGAGAAACACCCTGAGGAGGTTTGAATGCCATCAAAGCACTAAACAAACCCTGAGTGAAGACCTGCCACTCAAGCTGTGGATTCTTAGAGGCAGGAGAAACATGCTTATTTTTTTGTTTTTTCTTTAATGGGACAAATGCCTTATAAAACTTAGAAGGCTCTGGCACAGGACTGCATTCAATAGTAGTAGTACGAACGTTTTCTTTGACTAAAACCTGAGGAACACTCCTAGGCCCCTCGGAAACTATCAACAGTGGTTCCACCTGAACATCCAAAACAGGATGTCTGTAAAGCCTCCTCGGATGTCCATAAAGCAAGATCCCTACCAGCCTCCAAAACAGTCACAGCAGAGGAATCAGACAACAAAGCCAGACAAACCCCAGGGCATTCACTGATCTCTGGAGAAACATCTGGCAGAGGATGAACAATAGAAGATTCTGGTCTAGGCTTCTTGGCCGCCTTCTTCCCTAATGGTTGACCCTCAGGGCAGGAAGTACCCTCCATCACATCTTTTGCAAGAAGTTTAAGTCACTGATTCTCAAGATACAGCACCAGAGAACAAGAAAGTCTACTATGCAAAGTTTTAGGTACAAAAGAGTGGCAAACGGAACAGGACGTATGGCTGTGTGAAGTGACAAGGCAAAACAGACACTGTTCATGGCAGTCTTTACGGAGAATTTATCTCCCACACTAGCATTTACCCTTCTTGGATGACATGAAACCCACAAGCAACAAAATGACAAGTAAAAACGGAACCCCAACAGGGCACTTATCTGTAAAGGTTCGGCTCATGAAACCAGCAACAGAAAGTAGGCATTCAAACAGACGATCAAGAGATGGTGTTTGGACTGGTGACAAAGAAGTTCAGAGGATGATGCATCCAAACATCACCTTTATGCCCTACGCTACACAAGGAGCATACGTGTGACTTACGGTATACCTTAAGCAATCTAAGGCTTTGGTGTACTGGCCGGACAATGGGCTGCCCTAGAAAGGGAATCCCTAATGTTATGAGTACTGCAACAGTGAAATGGAAAGACATCTTTACTGAACAGGAAAGTTACACTAATAAACAAAATTTATTAAATGGCAGGTTTTCTCCTAAAGGGAACTTATCTGCATGCCAAAGAAACAGCACATGTTGAAAGTCTATTCTTAAAAGCTTCAGAGAGGCATACTCTTTGGCGGCAGTAAAGCTCTGAAGGGCTTGGCACCCAAACTTGCCTTTTAGTCAGCTCAGCTTGAGCTGACTGACAGTTTAGGTGTCCTGAAACTGTGGAAGCTGGCTGGCTGTTATAGCCTTGACAGGCCATAACCCATATGACTAAGGCTGCTGCAACAGTGATCAATATGATGAACGTCTAGGAAGTATATTCCATACTACAAAGAAGGAACATTAGAAACATCTGCAGCAGTGCTTTTATGTTTCATTTCTTTTCCTCCTCCAGTTATGTCAGGAATTCTTGGGAACCTTCACCATGCAAAACATGCCCATTTGTTTCCTTAATGGTGTACAGCTGGATGGGGAAGGGTGTCCTGAGCACCACAATATTTTTTTTAAAATCTCAATCTACAGACTCTCTCTGAGATGTGAAGTGATGTCAATGTGAGCCCATGCTTTCACCTGCATTTCCCACTACATATGGCCTTCATTACTGCCTACTGTACTTGCCTGCCTCTGGCTCCCTGGCTTCCATCAGGGAGTTACTAAGCAGTGCAAAAGCTTCAATGTTCCCTTAAGACAGACAGAGACATGGAACAGTGGTTGCTCAATTTTCCTCAATAGCCTTCTGGCACTTGGGCCAGTAGTTGAACCAAGATCATCAGTGGCTCAAGCAAAAGCCTTTCAATCACCTGATAAATCAGCAATAAGCAAATGTCACTGAAAATGTGCAAATTCCTTCAGCAAGTGTACAGATCTCAAATGCACATTTTTTTCTTACCAAAAAAAAAAAAATTATATCATATGGCAATTGTTTAAGTATAGCAGCATTCTACACAAACCTTTCCTTTGTAGATATGGACGTGTTGATTTCAGAACAGAAAGGAATATTGACAGAAGTTCCACCAGATCTCCAGTTACATGGCAGGCTGTTGCTTCATGGTACATCATATGTAAAGTACTAAATGACTGAAAAAAAATTAAGAAAATTAACAAATTCCTCTTCAGGTAAACCGTACACCAATATACCATGCAACATGAATTTTCATGAAAAGAATAGTTGTGTAAAAATCTTACTATAACCATAGATGTCCTTCTCTTCTATATGCTGCAGTATACATCACATTAGGGAGTCTGCCTCCAGCTGACTCATCTGGCCGGCCGATATACAAAAGCCTACATATTACTGCATGGTATGCGTGACACCACACATCATCCTGTGTACGTCAGTCATAAAGAGACATCTGGTATAAAGCGGACATCAGCACACACCAACCTCCGAATTGAATGCCACCAAGCTACAGTCTGAGCCTAGGAGAGAAACATATCACCAGGAAAAAGAGGCAAGCATCAGGGCAGGGAAGCGGGCAACCAATACTGCAGCATATAGAAGAGAAGGACATCTATGGTTATGGTAAGATTTTACACAACTATTCTATGTCCTTCTATTCATATGCTGTAGTATTCATCACTTTAGGGAGACTGTCAAACCTCGTGCTTGGGAAGGATTCTGGGGAAGAGGAGTAGAGGCTTTTTCTACAATTCCATGTAGAATAGCTCTGGCAAAACCAGCCCTGGACCTGGAGATGACAAGTTTAAAATGTTTAGTGAAGGTATGAACAGAGGACCAGGTAGTCGCCTCCATGATACAGCAAGTGTCTAAGCCTTTAAAGAAAGCCCTAGAGGAGGATACTGCCCTAGTAGAGTGTGGCCTCACTAGGGAAGAAAGGCTGTTACCATTAGCTGAATAACAAAAAACGACAGCTTTAGAAATTTAGGAAGAGATGGTTTACTTGGAAACCGGTTGACATAGGGCCCTTCGGTGGTACAGACACAAACAGGTGCTCAGATTTATGGATAAGTTTGGTTTTATCAAGGTAATATCCGAGTTGCCTGTGCTCATCCAAGGTGTGCAAAATTCTCTCACTTGAAGATTGAGGAGAAGGAAAAAAAAGTGGGAAGGTTAATAGACTGATTAAGGAGTAATTCATTGCCTACCTTGGGCATAAAGGAAGGGTTGGGAAGGGTTGATACGCAAGGATACCCTGTCTCTGTTGAAGACCGTGAAGGGGGAATTAGACATCAGATCTTCCAATTCAGACACCCTTCGGGCAGAGGTAATGGTCACAAGCAGAACTGTTTTCCATGTGCAATGCTGCAGGGAGGAGGAGCTTGCTGGCTCAAAACGTGTCAATGTAAGCTTCTCTAGCACAAAATTGAGATCCCAAGGAGAAGGGACTGGTTTTCTGGGAGGTCTAATATGAAGGACTCCTTTAAGGAACAGTTTAACCTCTAACCTAAAGGCTAAAGGAGGAGACTTAGGCGGACAAGCCGAGATGGCTAAAAGGTGAGCCTTCACTGAAGAATAGGCGAGCCCACCCTTCACCAGTTCACAGAGATAGGACAAAACCACCAGGACATCCACAGACAGTGGCTGCAGGTCCTTCTTGCAATACCAGATGAAAAACATTTTCCATTTGGAAACATGGGATTATCTAGTAGTGGGTTTTCTGGCCTCCTGCAGAACTTGAAGCACGTCCTCTGAAAATAGGTGCTTAAAGGGAATTAAAACCCTATCACCCACAGAGCCAGGTACAGGGTTGACAGCTGTGGATGTATTAAGGTTCTTTTCTCCTATGTGAGTAGATCCATCTTGTGGGGTAACTTGTGATGATTGTCCCGCGCTAAGTGCAGAAGAAGGGAGAACCACTACTGCCTTGGCCAAAAGGGAGTCACCAGCAAGACTTTTTGGTTGATCCTGCTGAATCTTCAATAGGACCTTTTGGAGGAGAGACAAGGGGGAATGCATACAGAAACATCCCCTTTCCAAGAGAATGACACAGCATCCACCTTCCAAGCCAAGGGGTGTGGAACCCTGGCACAAGATTTTGGAAGTTGTCTGTTCATGGCGGAGGCAAAAAGATCTACCTGAGGCATACCCCAATAATGGATCAGGTCACACATCCCTGTGTAACAGAGATTCATGGGACTTGGTCATGGACCTACTTAATGAGTCTGCCATCACATTCTGAGCTGAGGGGAGGTAAACTGCTTGAAGGGAAACTTGACTTTGTAAGGCTAATTCCCATGCATGTAATACTAGTCTGCACAGGAGGTAAGACTTTGTTCCCCCTTGCTTGTTGAAGTGCCAAAGGACAGAGGTGTCGCCTGTGAACCACCTCAGCACCCCTGGAGTTAGCCTGGGTTTGAAGATCTGTAGGGCAGATTATGTTCCTTTGTCTGTTTTGGAGTCCAAACATCCTTGACTCTCCAAGATTGTAGGGTTGCACTCCATCCTGTGTCTGAGGTATCTGTGTATAACTCTTGAGTGGGAAAGGGTGGCTGAAGTGGGAGACCAGGATTTGTGGTCACCTGCAGGATCTACCAATCCAACTCCTTTTTTTATGCAAGGTATGAGTGGAATCGTGAAATCCAGAGGGTTGGAGTGCCGCATCCAGCCTGTCTTTAGGACCCACTGAATGTTCATGTGCAACTTGACCAATGGGAGCATGGGGATTGCAGATGCCATGAACCCCAGGAGGCATAGGAAGTCCCTGGCAGTCAGGGATTAAAGGGGGGTAATATGCTCTGGAAGTAGGTAGTGCGGAACAGTGCCTCAACTTTTAGAGGAAGTAGGCATGACAGGTTTCCTAACAAAGCCTGGCTTTGCTGGATAGTTCCTTTGGAACCTGGGGACAAGAGAAACAAGGATATGCTAAAGGTCCTGTACCTCCTTACCTTTTTTCCTGTAAAGATTTGAATATGTCTGCAGCCGAGCTGCAAAATAAGGTTTTATTATCAAGGGCAGCAATCCATTAATTTGGCCTTCAAGTCATCAGGTAAGGGTTGTACCCTCAGCCAAGAATATCTTATTAGGATTGACCAAGAGGCCGCTGTCTTAACTGAGGCATCTGCAGCATCGTAACAGCACTTTATGAAGTGCTTAGTTACCTGGGCAGAGGAACTGAAGATGGCTGCCAGTTTTGCCTTGGCAGGACAGTCAGGGAATATTTGGCCATGTGGCTCTGGTAATTAATTGCCAGCAAGACTAGAGTGGCAGGGGTGTAAACTGTTTTCCCCAGTCTCTCCATAACTTTGCTCTCTCTATCAGAGGGCAGTAAAGGTGGTGGAATATAGTAATTTGAAAGCCTTATTAGCTGAAACTGAAATGGTAGCTGGATCTGCAGATGGAGCTTTGAACAGGTATTTGGAGTCCTCAGACACCTTGTAGAACTTGTCCAGATGCTTGGAAGCAGGGGCTGGGAGTCTTGGCATTTGGATGCAGCTGTAAAAGCATCCAGGAAAGAAGACAGAACTGGAGGATGGAGAATCCATTTCTAAGAGGTCATAATACCTCTTTTGTATATCTGAGAATTAAGAACAGTCCCACTTGAAAAAAAGTCTTTCATTTTCTGGATAATCTCTCCGAATGAAATATCCTCCCCAGGGGAAATCTGTACCATTAGATTCCTCTTCTGTGGAGGCATACCCCAGGTGGGAACCAATTTGGGTGGAGTAGGCGGACTCATCCCCTGAAGATTCCTCTCATCCAAAGAGGTATCTACAGCTGTCCTCTTAAAAGCGGTGGAAGGAGAGAAAGCCTGTACAGGGACAGAGGAAGGTGAGGACTGGTGAAGGTCACAAAAGCACTGAAAAGGGTTTGTGAGAAAACTTGCCGATCAGCAGCTTGCTCTTTGGAGCACGGGCAACATGCTTAGTTTTAAACTTTTTCTTTTTAGAGGCTTCCATGTGATGGAAGGTGGAAGGGCCAGACATTGGCCTACGTTCCACTATGTCAGTAAGCACATGCTCATGCACAGTAATTTGGGTGAAGCCTCATGGACCTTCATATATCATAAGCAGTGGTTCCCTCTTTTCACTCAAGTTGGACCTCCGCACTTCCCTTGCGGACGTGCTGGTAGACTCCTTCAGGGTTTCCACTATGGTACCCACTGAAGGGACATCCACCACCTCCGGAATGGCCTCCGGGCCTACATCAGCCTGAGGAGAAACACCCGGAAGAGAAGGTGCAGCTGGAAGAACAGGCCAAGGTTTCTTGGCCTTTTTAGCTTGGGGCTCGTCCGAATGACCTAACGTCACCTCCATCTTCCGTGCCAGGCGCTTAAGACTTTGGTTCTCTAGTGTTTAAGCGAAGCTAAACAGCTCCCAAGAGTTTTGGGGACGAACGACTGACAAATAGCGCAAGCAGTGTGATCGTGGTCTGGGCCTAGTCAGAACAAGCAGAGATCGTGGGCATCTTTATGTGGGATCTGCCTTCCACAATGACACTTGCTCTTCCTACCAGACAAGAAATCACCCAACAAACCAACAGTAGCAGCAAGAATTAAGAAAGAAAAAAAACCCAATGGGGCACTTATCCGAACCTAGGTACACAACCAATCTGGCGAACGAACGTTGGCAGCAGGTGATTTAACAGGTGGCAGAAAAGTTCTGAGGTTGGGATGTGCTGACATCCGCTTTATACCCCAAATCTCTTTATGACGGACATACATGGGATGATGTGCGGCATCACACGTACCTCGCAGTAGCATGTAGACTTTTGTATACTGGTTGGACATACTAGTCAGCCAGAGCCGGACTCCCTAATGTGATGAATACTGCAGAATACGAATAGGACACAATGTTCCATTTGACTGTCCACAGGATCAAGCTGTGAAGGAAAGGAATGGACTACCATAAAACCATTAAGAACAGCATGTGGACATTCTCACTGGTGGTCTTTCAAGCTACACTTAAGAACAAATTGTCACACATTAAGCAACCAGTAACGAAACTGCTAACATTTCAGCAACTGTACTCTCAACAAGCATTTCTACATGCAGAACAGGAACCAAAGGGAACAGCAGACCAATCTTAAATGTAACCAATAAAGAAACACTCTCCTGAAAAAATAATGTAGAACAGTATAAGGAATATTAACAGAATATATAAATCAATAATTTAAGATGGCTAATATGCTGGAGATAACCTGTATCTCCACATTAAGCTTGGCTACAGTATATTACAGTATGTCTCTTTTTTCCTCATACTATCCAAAGTAACCAATAGCAGCTAAGGCTGATTACAACAGGGGTGAATCAGGCAGCCACACAAAGCCCACAACTTCATAGAAGCATATGAGCAGCCAGTCAGTACTGAAAGAAAGTTCCAGTGTGCAATAATACTACAAAGAAAGCATTCTTATTTGCACATGCTTGCTAAAAGTCAAGGCAGCGGGTGTACAAGTAAATGGTGTCTCCTGACAGACATCAGTTATGATTACTCCCTCCTCACAGCCTACATAAAATGTTGGCAGTCAATGGATGCCTGGCATTCATCAACTGCTCCAAACTTTCATTGCCATGATTAGGTACCATATGTTTATCAATGCTGCAGCACTGACAAAGGGCAATGAAAGAGGCACAACACCTGGATGTCTGAAAACACTACAAAGGGTGCCATAATGGTTCACAGAAAAGATAAGCCTCCTATGTACTTTCTCACTTTTGAGATGAGGACCCTTTCTGTAACACAAGTGGGTGCATTATACGGGTGTCTACTGCAAGAAAATAACTAGTGCTTATCCTAACTTATTTTGTGTCCTTTGTCCAGGGAAAAAGTACAGTTTTGTACCTACCATAAATGTAGATGTTCGAAGATCCACATTGCTGCAGTCCTTACATATGGGTAGTCCGCTGTCCTCGGTCGGCCCGAATACCAAAGTATTAGGCTGACGTCGGTCAAGGCGCTTAAAACTGACATCAGGACGTCAGTGTACAAAAGCGCATGACCGACGTCATTTCCTCAGTCTTTTCTTGCCCCAGATGTCAGAAGGCCCTAAAAAGAAAGGCCAAAGCCAAAAAACAGCAAAGAACAACCAACCACCCCTGCACTAACTATATTTACAATATTTACAACCCAGACCACACAACCACCTCTAACTACAGAGGGGAAGGAGGGAGGGTAAATTGGACTGCAGCAATGTGGCTCTTCGAACATCTACATTTATGGTAGGTACAAAACTGTACTATGTTCTTCATCTCACATTGCTGCAGTCCTTACATATGGGTAGAATCCCAAAGCAGAGGTAAGGGAGGATGGCAAAACTATAAAGCATTAGGAGCTGCCAAAATGCCCTGTAAAATTGCAGTGGTAAAACCAGCCCTAGATTTAGAGTAAAGTGGAAGGTGGTAATGCTTAGAGAAAGTATGCACTGAACTCCAAGTAGCTGCCTCCAAAATATCTTTAATAGCCACCCCCCTTAAAAAGCTGTAGAAGTGGCAGTAGCCCTAGTGGAATGAGGCCTAATCCCAGCTGGAATCTCCTTACCATGATGGGAATAACAAAAAGCAATACAAAAACCAATCCACTTAGAAATAGTTTGTTTTGAAACAGGTTTGCCCTGAGAACCCAAAGCAAATGAAACAAACAACTGCTGAGACTGCCTGAACCCTTTAGTTCTGCTCAAATAATATCGCAACTGTCTGTGTATATCCAAAGTGTGCAAAATCTTCTCCCCTTTATTTTGGGGGTTTGCATAAAAAGTAGGCAAATGAATAGTTTGGTTTAAAGCCACACTAGAAACCACTTTAGGCATAAAGGAAGGGTTAGTACGCAAAGACACCCTATCCTTGTGGAAAATTAAGAAAGGCTCAACCGCCATAAGGGCCTGTAATTCAGAAACCCTTCTGCAGAGGTAATGGCCAACAAAAAGCAGTCTTCCATGATAAATATTTCAACTCGGCAGTAGCTGCAGGCTCAAAAGGTTGTAGAGTGAGTTTCTCCAACACAAAATTGAGATCCCAAGCAGGAGTAGGAGCTCTATGTGGGGGTCTTATATTCTTTGCCCCTCTAAGGAATTGCTTAAACAAAGGATGAGAAAATAATGGTGGGTCACAGTCATAGTGAGCAGAAATTGCTGCAGCATGAACCTTTATAGAGGAGAAGGACAAACCTTTGTCCAATAACTCAGTAAGGTATTGAAGAGCAACACTCAAATTAGGTTTAGAAACATCAAAGTCCTTTGCTGTACTCCAAATTAAAAATCTCCTCCATTTATCTCGTAAACTTTCCTTGTACTAGGCCTTCTGGCCTCCAAAATAACATTCAAAACTTGTTGTGGAAGCTGAGACCCTCCAGGGTTTAAAACAGAATATGCCAGGCTGTCAGATGCAGAGAGTGAAGTTTGACATTGAGTAAATGACTGTTCTCCTGAGACAGCAGGTGTGGAATCGAAGGCAAAGGCCATGGAGGCTCCCGTACCAGACTTCTCGGTAATGGGTACCAGTGCTGTCGAGGCCAATCCGGAGCTATTAAAATCATGGTTGGCTTGTCCTGTCTGACCTTCAGGAGTACCTTTGGGAGGAGAGGCAGTGGTGGAAAGGCATACACGTGAAGATTGCTCCAATTGAATGAGAGAGCATCCACTTTCCAAGCTGTGGGATGAAACCTTTTGTGCAAAACTTTGGCAACTGGTAATTTAGTGGGAAGCGAACAGATCTATGTCTGGAGTCCCCATAACACTGTCAATTTCTGAAATACATGAGGATCCAATTTCCACTCGTGGGGATCCATGATTTGTCTGCTCAACACATCTGCTAAGGAGTTCTGTGCTCCTGGCAGAAACCTTGCCTGAAGATTTAGCTGCAAACTGAGAGCAGTCTCCCACAAAATCATTGCTTGTCTGCATAGAGGGTAAGAATGTGTCCCCCTTGCTTGTTGATGTACCACATGACAGTTGTGTTGTCTGTTTGAATCAACACCTGCCCTGGAAGAAGTAAATCCTTGAAAGCTATCAATGCAAATTGGACTGCTAACATCTCCTTCAAGTTGATATGTAAATGTTGAAGTCTGGCAGGCCACGTGTCTTGTACCCATTTTCCATTTAGATGAGCTCCCCAAGCTTTGTCTGAGGCATCTGTCGTTAGAATCTGACTCGCCTCTGGTCGGGTCACAGAGAGTCCCTTGTTTAGGTGACATTCCTGAGCCCACCACAAAAATTCCTTTTGAATGCAAGGTATTATCTGAATGACAGTGTCCATATCTTGGCAGTGTTGTGTCCATACATTTTGGAGATACCATTGTAGCTTCCTCATATGCAGTTTGGCATTGGGAAGTACCAGAATACAAGATGCCATGAACCCCAAGGCTTGAAGGACTGTCCTTGCAGTCAGCCTGGACTGACGAGACAATTGATGGAAATAAAGAGAAAGATTCTTTTGTTTGTCTGGGGTCAAAAAGGCCATCTGGGATGCTGTATTCAGTCTCACACCCAGAAAGCACATGTCCTGAGAGGGTACTAGACTGGACTTTATTTCGTTCACAGAATACCCTAGGCATCTTAACACTGCCATCACATACTGTAAATGATGAAGAAGTTCGTCCTTTCCTTGAGCCAGAATCAGGCAATCGTCCAAATAAGGATAGATTTGTATTCCTCTTAGCCTGAAGAAAGCTACCACTGGAGCCAGAACCTTCGTGAACACTCTGGGCAGTAGATAAGCCAAAGGGCAATGCAGAGAACTGATAATGAAAAGTCCCAGCCAAAACGCAGATACTTCCTGCAACTGGGCCTGATAGGAATATGAAGGTAAGCCTCCTTGAGATCCAGAGTCACCATCCAGTGATCTTTGCCCAGCAGAGGTAAAAGCTGTTGTAACGTCAACATTTTGAACTTGGGAATGTCCAGATATGTGTTGAGGATAGATAAATCCAAAATTGGTCTCCATGTGTTCCCTTTCTTTGGTACTAGAAACAGGCGAGAATAAAATCCTAGGCCCACTTCTGGTAGAGGGACCGGTTGTATAGCTCCTATCTGAAGTAGTAGAGAAATCTGTTTGTGAGCCTCTAGTCTTTGCTGAGGAGGAATGTCTGGCATGCCTTTGAAAGGAGGCAAGGTATGGAAATAAAACTTGTAACCTTGGTGTATGATATCCAATACCCATTTGTCCTGGGTAATAAAAATCCAATTTTCCTTGAAGAGTGCCAACCGTCCTCCCAAAGGTGCTGCCAGGCAAGAAGGATCTGGCAGCTGAAAAAGTAGGTCATTGGGCCTGTTTACGAAAGGACTGGCCCCTGCCCTCACTCAAAGATTGTGCAGGTGAACTCCATGTTCTAGGTCTGGAGAAACTCTGAGCTCTGCCCCTACCACGTCTGGATCTACCCCTAGACTGAGAATCAGAAGTAGGATACGTCCACCCCTTAGCAGACCAATTTCTACTAAACTTCGGAGGCTGAACTTGCAAAAAATCTTTAACAGTCTGCATGGACTTAGCCTTGTCTTCCATTTTCTTCAAGACTGACTCCACAGGTGGGTCAAACAACACTTCAGACTGCAAAGGAGCATCCAAAATCCTTGTCTTAACATGGTCAGATAAATTCTGATCCTTAAGCCAGGCGTGCCTGCGAAGAACTGAATCAGTGGCAGCCACCCTAGAAGAGGCCTGCAGAGCATCAAAACCACACTGTAAAGAATGCTTACCCACCTGTTCAGAAACATGCACCAAATCTTGTAATTCTTTACACTCAATGCCTTCTGCCAGAGCATCCACCTTAGATTTCAATTGTGAAAGAAGAAAATTTTGATATTTCAACATATGAAACTGGCAATTCAAAGCCCTCATTGCTAAGGTAGAAGATGTATAGACCTTCTTTCCCCATCTATCCAAAGCTCTGGCCTCTCTATCTAGAGGAACCGGATTCTTTACAACAGAGGCCCTGACACCCTTAGGTCCCTGACTAATAGTTTCTGGGTCCGCCCTAGGACTCTTATAGAGATATTTATGAGCCTCAGGCACCCTGTAATACCTATCCGGTTTAACAGGCGCAGGAGGCAGAGAATCAGGATTAAGTGAAGCCTCTGAAAATACATCTTGCACAACATCCAGAACAGGGGGTATAGCTAAGGGCCTATGTTGAGGTAAAAACAAAAATTCCCTAAGACTTTTCCATGAATCAGAGAAGCCCTGACCTTCCCACTTAAAATGTTCCCTCATAGAATGAAGAGTCTCTGAAAAAGAAAAATCCTCTGGAGGAGAAGCAGAAGGAGTGGAATCTTCTGCATCAGATTCAGAATAAGGATTGTACTCCTGCAAGTCTTCGGCCGAAGACTCTGAAACATCCGAAGCCTGTTCAAAACTTTCCAACTCTGGCTCCACCCTAGGCCTCTTATCAGGAGGGGGCAAAGAACCTCTAATCTGAGTAATCAAATCTTCTGCCATTTTAAGCATGTGCTTCTTAGGCACAGACCCTGCAGAACTAGGACTGACACCAACAGAAGCCAAACCTGGCCTGCCTCTGGAAGAAGCCTTGGAAACAGAAGGAGAGGGTCTAACCACCCTGGGAAGAGAGGGGAGTACAGAAACCTGAGAAGCCCCTTCAGCCTGACCTGCCTCTTGAGAGGCCACATCCTGCAAAATCAAAGTCTCCCCCTGAGACTCCAGAGAAGCCTCCATCGGAATCACCGGTTCCACTGAAGCCTCTAAAGAACCGGCATCCAGAACGGACGACTCATCTTGCCTGGGTTTAACCGCTTTGTCTTTGCGCTTCTTCATGGAAGCGGGCGTCGGAGTATCCGACGGCATATTATAATTGCACCGCTTACCGAAGACCAGCCTAGCACAATCTAACCTTCGCTTAATAGTGCGCTTATTAAACCTAGCACAAAAGCGACACCCAACTACGTCGTGCTCAGGCCTCAAACAAGGAATGCACAAAGAATGATAATCCCTATGCGGTATCTGTTTCCCACAAGAAATACAACTATTCACTTTTTCTGACATCCGGTAATACACTGAGGCAAGAAAAAACCAAAATATTCCCCAACGGGGTACTTAGCCAACTTGGATTCGGTCTGAAACTCCGAACTCGAAAAATTTCAGAACGCCGAACGGCACTTGCAACGCTGCTTCTGCATCGGACCATGCGGCAAAAAAGACTGAGGAAATGACGTCGGTCATGCGCTTTTGTACCCTGACGTCCTGATGTCAGTTTTAAGCGCCTTGACCGACGTCAGCCTAATACTTTGGTATTCGGGCCGACCGAGGACAGCGGACTACCCATATGTAAGGACTGCAGCAATGTGAGATGAAGAACATCTGGAAAGTTGCAGCTAGTTTCTCATGTGCTATTCATCCAAAAGGTCATCTTTCACATGCCTCAGCAGTTTGGCTTTTGCTCAGCAGCACCTGGCAAAAGACAGCAGTGTTCCACCCACTGGCATGTACAGAGTAAATACACAGCCAAGTACAGTGTTCACAAAAACTTCCAACCTCTTCCTGATAAGGTGTCAAGTAGTTTTTGAAATACTTGATGTTTTACTTTTTTGCTTTGTGATATAGGAGAGGGTATGCATGTATGGTGAATTTTGGCTAAACTGTATAATAAAACACATATCTCTGTAGCATTTAAGACACACATCTGTAGGTATGTGTGTATTTATCTATTAGAATATGAACAACTGCTCCCAGACTCTCTTTTAATTCTCTGCACAGTACAGCATAAAAAAACACACCTTCAAACCACATCCTTTTTATGTAGTAGACTGCACCTCAAAAAACAAGAAGGCAAGTCAACATGTTATCCATAGGCATGTACCATTCAGACCAATCAGCCATGACAGCACCCAAGCTTATATGGTATTAACTTTACTGGTACTTGATGGGAGTTTGTTACTTAGAGTTAAAAGTAGAACAGTCTGCAGCTGAGAAACAGTTGCAGAGTTTACTGTTAAGGGTGTCAGAAAGAACAGTTGAGTACACTTACCATAAAGGTAGATGTTCGAGTGTATTCACTGTTGCAGTCATCACATTTGGGCTACCTGCTTGCAGTAGCCCTCAGTCGGCCTGATTATCAAAGTTTTAGGTCCTGCGTTGGTTGCTGTCTCATCTTAAGTGACATCAGGTAGTCAGGGGTATAAAGCATGCAGCCAACGCCATTACATTAGTTTTTCTTGCCACAGATGTCAGGTGCCCCCCTAATTGGAAGCAGTTAAATACATATATATATATATATATATATATATATATATATATATATATATATATATATATATATATATATATATATATAAACAAGGTTATAGCGCCAACAAAAAAGCAAATACACCAAAAAACTTTTAAGCATAGTAAAGGAGCGTAGAGGTATAGCCAAAAGAAGTCAGGGGGCTGGAGGGAGGGAAACCAGGACTGCAGCAGTGAATACACTCGAACATCTACATTTATGGTATGTGTACACAACTGTAATATGTTCTTCATGTTTTACTGTTGCAGTCATCACATTTGGGTAGATTCCCAAAGCTAAGGATGGGAGGAGGAATTTAGACAGCATTAGGACCAGCTATAAGGCCCTGTAAGACTGCAGTGGCAAAGCCAGCTCTGGAGTTAGAGAAAATTGGCAAATGGTAATGCTTGGTGAAAGTATGTACAGAACTCCAGGTAGCAGCTTCTAGAATGTCTCTGGTAGGGACACCTCTGAGAAAGGCTGTAGAGGTAGATGCAGCCCTGGTTGAATGGGGTCTAATCCCCTGTGGGATAGGTTTTCCATGGTGCTTATAGCAGAAATGAATGCAATGGCCTATCCATTTAGAAATGGTTTGCTTTGAAATTGCCTTCCCCTCTGCCCCTGCAGCAAATGCCACCAGCAGCAGTTCAGATTTCCTTTGAGGTTTAGTCCTGCCCAGATAAAATCTAAGTTGTCTGTGCACATCTAAGGAGTGCAGTATCCATTCCCCTTTGTTCTGTGGATTAGAAAAGAAGGTTGGCAAATGAATGGATTGATTAAGAGCCACACTGGATACCACCTTGGGCATGAAGGAGGGATTGGTCCTGAGGGACACCCTGTCCGCATGAAAGATGATGAAAGGTTCCACTGCCATAAGGCCCTCTAATTCAGATACCCTTCTTGCTGAAGTGATTGCTAAAAGGAAAGCTGTTTTCCAATAAAGGAATTTTAACTCTTCACTTGCAGCTGGCTCAAAAGGAGGCAGAGTGAGTTTTTCCAATACAAAGTTAAGGTCCCAGGCTGGAGTTGGGGCTCTTCTGGGTGGTCTTAAGTTTTTGGCCCTTCTGAGAAACTGCTTGAGAAGTGGGTGAGAAAAGAGAGGTGGTTCTGTGTTGTAATGAGCTAAAATGGCTGAGGCGTGAATTTTGATGGAGGAAAAGGAAAGGCCCTTGTGAAGCATCTCAGTTAAGCATTGAAGAATCTGAGGTAAATTGGGCGCTGCTGTGGCCATCCCTTGAATTTGGTTCCAGGCACAGAATCTTTTCCATTTTTCAGCATAAGATTTTCTAGTATTATGCCTCCTTGCCTCCAAAATGATATCCAACACTTGTTTACTGAGGGATGGTAACGGAGATAGTAGGTAATTAGCCAGGCTGCCAGGTTCAGGGTTTGAAGCTGTGGGTGCAGAATCTGGCTCTCCTGCTGAGGCAGCAGGATAGGGGTCCGATGCAAATGCCATGGGGCTAGCTGTGACACACTGCGCCAGAAGGGGTACCAGTGTCGACGTGGCCAGTCTGGTGCAATCAGTATCATCCTTGGTTTGTCCTGTTTGATCTTTAGTAGTACTTTGGAGAGGAGAGGCAGAGGATGAAAGGCATAAACTGACAGATTTTTCCAGCTGAAGGACAGAGCATCCACTTTCCAAGCTTGTTTGTGGGAAGTTCTTGTGCAGAATTTGTCCAACTGGTAGTTCAGGGGGGAGGCAAAGAGGTCTATATCTGGGCTCCCCCATTTGCTTATCAACATGTTGAAAGTCTTTGGCTCCAGTTTCCACTCGTGTGGGTCCATGAGATTTCTGCTTAGATCGTCTGCCAGTGTATTTAGTTTTCCTGGCAGGAATTGAGTCTGTAAATGCACTTGGTAGCTCAAGACTGTGTTCCACAGAGCCATGGCTAGTCCGTAGGGGGGGTAGGAACTGGTACCCCCCTGCTTGTTTATGTACCACATAACAGTGGTGTTTGCTCATCTTTACCATTAACTGTCCTGGAAGAATTTGGTTCTTGAAGACTGTCAGAGCATTCTGTACAGCTAACATTTCTTTTTGATTGATATGCGTGTGCATTTGACTTGGGTACCATTTGCCCTGAATGCACTTCCCTGCCAGGTGAGCCCCCCATGCATAGTCTGATGCGTCAGTTGTTAGGGTTTGGGCGGCAGGGGGTAGAGTGAATGGTAGTCCCTTGTTTTGGTGGCAGGCCTCTGCCCACCAAAGGAATTCTAACCGTAGGCAAGGTATGATAGGAATCATTGATTCTAGATCCTGAGAATGTTGACACCATAGGCTTTTTAGATACCACTGTAGTTTCCTCATATGCAGTCTTGCATATGGAATTAGTAGACTGCACGAGGCCATGAACCCCAAGGCTTGCAGTATTTGCTTTGCAGATAGCAGGGTTTTTGTGGCCACTAGTTTGAAGTAAGTTGTCAAATGAATTTGTTTCTCTGGTGTGAGGAAAGCCGTCTGGGAAGTTGTGTTCAAGCTTGCTCCCAGGAATATAATTTGTTGACAGGGTACCAGCTGTGATTTCTTTTCGTTTATGGTGTACCCCAGACAAGTTAGCACCTTTTGTACAAATGCCAGATTATTCAAAAGTATGTCCTGGCTTTCTTCCTGAATTAGACAATTGTCCAGGTATGGGTATATCTGAATATCTCTTTGCCTGCAAAATGCAATGACTGGAGCTAGGCACTTTGTGAATACCCTGGGTGCAGTAGATAAGTCAAAGGACAGTGCAGAGAACTGATGGTGCATGCAGCCTGCTTTGAAGCGTAGGTATCTTCTGCAAGATTCCCTGATTGGGATATGCAGGTAGGCTTCCTTTAAATCCAGTGTTGCCAACCAGGCATCTTTGCCTATCATGGGAAGCAACTGGTGAAGAGTTAGCATCTTGAATTTTGGAATCACCAAGAAGGTGCTTAGGATAGAAAGGTCCAAGATAGGACGCCCTGAGTTGTCTTTTCTGGGTTCCAGGAAAAGTCTTGAGTAGAAACCTTGTCCCTTTTCCTCTTCTGGTATAGTCTGAATAGCCTTCAATCTTAAGAGAGAGTGTACTTCCTTTTGAGCCTCTGCCCACTGATTTGCAGGTAGATCTAGCCAACCGTTTGGGGTTGGTAATGTGTGGAAGTGAAATCTGTATCCTTGGAAAACTATGTTTAAAACCCATTTGTCCTAGGTAATGAGTTCCCAGTTTTTTGTTTGCAGAGCAATCTTTCCCCCTAAAGAAGCAGTCAGTTGAGAAGTGCTTGGAAGTTTTAAAGTTGTCATTGAGACAGCTTACCATAGGGGGGAGTCTTACTACTCCCTGATTTGGAAGTAGGAGCCCCCACTGCTCAGTCCTGTGCTTACCTTGGGACTGAAGCCTGGTTGTTCTGCTGGGTCTGGGTTTGAACTGAGAAGGCCTGGAAGAGGCAGGAAAGGACCAATTTTTGGGAGGCCAATGCCTACTAAATCTTGGAGGCTGCACTTGTAAGAAATCTTTAACAGTTTGCATAGATTTAGCTTTTTCCTCCATCTTTTTAAGAACAACTTCTGCTTTGTTGCCAAACAGGCGGTCCTGATTTAAGGGAGCATACAGCAATTTAGTTTTAACATGATCTGGCAAAGATTGCTCCTTAAGCCAAGCATGCCTTCTAAGTACAGACCCGGTGACAGCTGCCCTGCAAGATGCCTCTAGTGTATCAAAACCACATTGCAAAGTATGTTTTCCAACCTGTTCAGCAGAATGCATTAAATCCTGTAAATCCTTACTTTCAGCACAATCAGGAATCAACATAATTTTCTGTTTAAGTAATCCAATAATATGCTGCTGATACTTTAACATATGAAACTGGCAATTTAAGGCCCTAATGGCCAAGATTGCAGAGGTGTATACCTTCTTACCCCATCTATCCAAGGCCCTGGAATCTCTATGAGAGAGGATAGGACTTTTGGCAGTAGTAGCCTTAATGCCCTTGGGTCCCTGTGAAATGGTTTCAGGATCCACAGAAGGGTTTTAAAAAGGAACTTGTGAGAATCATGAACCCTAATATCTATCAGGTTTTCTGGGAGCAGGAGGTAAAGAGTCAGGGGCCAAGCTAGATTCCGAAAAGGCATCGTCAACAATGTTCAGCACAGGAGGGATAGCTAAATGCCTGTGTTGAGGCAGGAGTAAGAAATCTCTAAGCCTCTTGTTAGAATCAGAGTAATCCTGGCTTTCCCAGTGAAAATGCTCCCTAAGAGTATGCAAGGTTTCACCAAAAGAAAGATCCTCTGGGAGAGAAGCAGAGGGAATAAAGTCCTCTGCATCAGAATCCTCACAGGTAGATAAGGGTAAATCATGGTCATCAGAGAAGACAGAAATTTCAGGGTCCTGGTCAGAAGCATCATAAGCCAATTCAGTCCTAGGTCTCTTAAAGGGGGAAGATTGGCTTCCCCTGATTAAAGTAATAAGGTCTTCAGCCATTCTTATCATTTGTTTTTTAGGCATAGATGCCTGACCATGTGGTCTGGGCATTGTTTTTCCTAGGCATGGTTCGAGTTTTGGGCCTTGAAGACGAAGATGACGTCGGTTTAATATGAAAGTCAGTAGGCCTGAATACACCCTCAGAAGCCAGTGCCTGCATAGCGGCTCCGAACCCATCCAAGGTAGAGACATCCGCGGGTTCCACAGTTGAAGCATCTTGCGGCATACCGGACTCCAAATGGGCCTCAGCAGAAGCCTGCACATCTGAAGTAGCGGGTATCAGGGGCTGCAAACGCACCTCACTGAGTACTGGCGAACTGGAGACTAGCTTAGAAGCGTCGTTGGCAGCTTTGGACCTAGGCGACCTGTCTCTGTCTTTATCTTTGCGTTTTTTGGGAATGTCGGTAGTCAGGTGGCTTACTGAAGACATATCTGGATAACTGAACAGAGTACCAAAATATTTAGAAGCGAAAATATACCAACGACGAATAGCTTGTGGTTTAAATAAGGCACAAAACTGACAACGAGGTATGTCATGGTCAGGGCCTAGGCAAGGAATACAGTACGAATGGAAATCTTTATGAGGTATTTACTTTCCACAAGAAATACAATTATTAACTTTTACTGACATCGGTTTAGAACAAGAAAAAGTTTCCCCATTGGGGTACTTAGCTTTAGTTGAAGACTTCGGTTCTGAAACTCAAACAAAAATTTTGGGAGCCGACCGGCACTTGCGAACTGCTTCTGCTTCGGGCACCGCACGGCAAGAAAGACTGATGTAATGGCGTCTGCTGCATGCTTTACACCCCTGAATACCTGACAGCAAGATGAGACAGCAACCGACACAGGACCCAAGACTTTGATAATCAGGCCGACTGAGGGCTACTGCAAGCAGATAACCCAAATGTGATGACTGCAACTGTGAAACACGAAGAACATCTACATTCACTTCTTATCTGACAGTATTGGGGCAAAAATGATAAAGCTTATTTTTTGATGGAAAATGTTTCTTTTCAGCCTTCCTCTCATAAATCCTGAACCCATTAATTTCCTAAAAGTGAAATCATGGCCACTGACTCAGAAAACACAGCCCAATAGAGGAAGCCATCATCCAGGCAGGTTTGAATATTGGTTTTCATCTGCTGTTTGCAGATCGACTTCTCCCATCAGCCAAATGACCACTGAAAGACTTGCATGTCGCCCGCCTACTGTCCTGTCAGTGGAAGTGCCCACAAAAGACAGAAAATATCATCATCATCCTTCTCCTGCATCTTTAAAAACCTACTTAATGGTTCACCACTCCCATGGGTACGTTAAAAAGTCCACAAGGAAGTCTCCACTTATACTAATGGCAAGGCATTCCTAACAATTCTTTACCATTGCCTCTGTAGCTAATGTAACTATGTACTTTCCTGTAGAGGTCTACTAGGCACTCCACATGCTTGCTTCCACATAGACCGAAATGAGGGTTAAAATCACTAGCTTGGCAGCATCAAGCTCACATGTCCAGTCGCCGTGCTGCTTCCCAAAGCCTGCAAGTACCACAAATGCATGTGCCAAGTGCAAATAACTGCAAATAATGCTCCCTCCACTGGGATGTGCAAGCCTTTATTAGCCACTCATCTCAACCATCCCCCCACCCAGCACCCAGCCCACTAATACAGCCTTTATCCTGGAACTCCACCCAGCCAGACTTGAGCAAGGTTTCGATGTGATACAGACGGTTTTGGGGGAAGTGCACTACATGGTTTTGAATTTCTAACTGGAACTGGTAAACAAAAGACAAACTTAAAACGTGAGGAAATTAATTTGTACAGAATGAGTGCACAGTAAATATTGAGCTCTGTATTGCAACAGCAAGCAGCTGGCCCTATTTAGGGTGATAAAGTGTTGTTCATTCTTATGTATCAGAATACTGACTCTGATGATTCAGTTTTGTAGATCCAATAATTATGACGTGGTGTTTTCTACAATGAGAAGACCACCATATTACAAGTGTAAGATAATATTGCATCTGACATTGGCATGAATGCAGAATGAGACAATTATCCTACTAAATCCACAATGCTACTGGTCTCAAGACTGTGAATCATTTTCAATCTTAGGGTCAGACTTAAAACAGGATTTTCACTTATCTCTCCTTCTGTAACACAGTACAGATTTGTAGGACAGCTCTGTCCTACAAAGAAATAAGTGGCAACATGTCCTAATGTTTTAGAATAAAGAATTGCTTTCCAATTTTCTTTCAAGTACTGAAAAAAAAGATGACACATGTCCAAATTCTTTAACACAACATGAAGCAAAATAACATTTTTATACTACACAAGCTTCATAATTTGGTTAACAAAAAAAAAGAAAATATGTCTTTTGTAGGATGAGTATGCAATACATAAAATCTCACATATTTCAGTAAGAAATGACAGTGTAGCCATCTGAAAAGGTGATAATCTTAATTTACTGTTTGTATCAGAATTTCATTTGAACACTGACTTGCAGCACTGGAATGCATATTATTCACATAAGATTTTTATACCTGGTGATGTAAAGGTGGACAGTCATCTGATCGATGTATTTCAGTCAACAGTTAAAGGCTTATTGTGGAATCTGTGAAGATTCTGAACCTTGGGAAAGGGATCTGTCCTTTTTTGCCAGTCTGTGCAGCACTGGAGTTAGTATAAATATGGAGATGTGAATAGAGGAAACCCTCCTGAAGTCGCACCACCACATGCCTTTTCACATTCAATAATTGTTTTAGCTTGCTGTGGTGCAAAAACTGCTGAACAGCACCTCTAAATATTAAAGGGATACATTTTTTACTTCATTTTCGAAGGAGAAATTCAATTTTCAAAAGTCCCATTTTTTTACACACTGACGCCACTGAGGAAACAGTAAACAATAGCCTTAGTGGCATTACTGTAGTAAAAATGTGTGCAGCCTCCACAGACTTTAATCAGTGCATGGACACAACACACATTATCCCCAAGGTAATGCCACAGTAGAAAATACTAAATTTATTTGGGACGTAGTTTAACAAAAAGTTTACAAAGCTTTTTTATTAAAAAAATACTAAACAAGTGGAAAAATGCATTGTGGCACTTGACTCATCAAATGCTGTGATGCATTTACTAACAATGGAAAATAACTTTTAATAGGCCTGGATTCTGTGAGTGTAACATAAAATATGTAACTTTGTACTTGATGCTGCCTGATGTATAACCATATCACCAATCAACAATATCTCCAAGCTACATTTTCCATAATGTCATGTGTAATGGGGGAATGGTACCCCTACCTTAATCCCACCTAGTTCTAAAAGGAAGGGGGAGTTATGGGGAATTGCAATCCCCTTACAAGTAGTACTAATAAAAATACAACTTACTGAAATCTAATTAAATACATTTATTTACAATAAACACCATTAAATTATTATATTGAAAGTGTGCTATAACAGCCATGTTTAACTTTATAAATGTATGAAATTATATAAACCTGTCAAGCACAATGAACCACTGAGTGAGTAGAAACCGCACTACCAATGCAAAGCCTCTTATTTACACTGGTCATGTGTTTTTAATAATTTTCCTGCAACAATTCTGCATTAAGAAAACTGAGTGCTGTATTTTTAGCACTGTCATGGTCACTCTTGTTAAGCAACAATAGCACAATGTGCCATTAAACCAAAATGTGTGCACGAAGTATGATGAGCAGTGCAGTGAGGAGTGCAGAAAATGGTTAAAAATTCACAGCCAGTCATCCCTACTCTGAGAATGCATGGGGTATAAATGCAAAACAGATCAGCTGCCTTGCTGGGTATAATCACTCATTCACTTTGTGAATGCATAATGCAGGAAAAAAGCATTTGGTTTTAAATATAGAAAGTCTGTTATTTTGTAAGTGACTATTTTCTCCAAACAAAGGATTTGCTTTATTTACTAATAAAGAATTCTAACAATTATTACCTCAGACATCAGAATCAGCCCTCGATTAAACACAACAAGCAGCCTATCTTCATCAGTTTCTAAAAGAATTCTGAAGGCACTGAAAATGAGGAAAAAGAGTTATTTTAACAAAAGAAAGCTAAACATATAAACATCTGCTATTTTTTTTTAATAACACATTAACAAATGTGTAAACTCACTATAAACATGTTAGTTTTCAACGATCTTCCATAAGTGTGAGAAAAAAATATGCATAATCCAGCACATGAGCCAGCATTTGGGTTTACCTTGACATTTACTCATAATGTAGAGCACTGAAGTTTATGTTAAGAAGTACTGCACAAAAAGATGGAGGAAATACCAAAGACCATTAAAAGAACATCATAAAAGAAGAATCTTAAAATGCTTACTTCTGAAGAGCAGTCAATAATAACTTCTGCAGAGAAAAAAGATGGTAAAAAATCAAGTATTATAACTTACAGAAAAAATACTAGACACCTTCAAAAGACAGCAAAGTCTAACTTACAGTAAGCATCTTACATGTCTGAATCAGAATACTTTATATCCTTGAGAAAACGTATAGCAATGGGTATCAGAAATGGAAGTGTGCCTCACTTGAAGATGAATATATACGAGCTAACCAGTAATTCTTAGAAGCAGGAATTTCTTTTTTTTCTGTGTTTTTTAGATAAAATTGTTCATAAATGCGGTTAAACTAGACTTGTCAGTATTCCTGTTCTGGAATTCTTATTTCAAGCTTAGCATTTAAAGGTCTTAAGTAGAAATACAGTTAGACAGAGTCTTCTTGGTGTTTAGTTACTGGCCTGCAGGACCAAAAGAAAATAACAGATAAATTCCTACCAAACCAGTAATCCATAACGGGTCCATCCTTATTGGGCTTTCAACTATGGAGGTCACTCTCTATTCCTTTATTCCTTTCCAATATGTTTTTCCCCCTCTATGTTTCCCAGCTCTGGAGAAAATAGTGCTAGAAAAAGTTATGTCCTAATAGAGGGGCATTCAAATGCAAAATTTTCCAAAGGGCACCAAGACTTCTGATGGCTAAGGACAATAAACTTGGAATTCCACTTGGAAACAATCTGTTTGGCTAATACCAGCCCTCCCTTCCTCAGAGTGAAGGAGATGAACAACTGTCTGATCTCCCTAAACTCTCATATCCACTTCTGGTAGAATCTGAGCTAGCAGTGCACATCCAATGTGTTGAGGACAGGGGATGAATTGGCTGGTTGAAAGACAATTGACAAACTCTTTTTGGAAAAACAAATTACGCTGACTTGGGCTTAAACCCCTGACGCATGCAAAAACCCTATATGGTGTCCTACAGGAGGGTCTGCAACTCCAAGATCCTGAATGGTGGAGGGCCACTGGGAAAAGCATGCTCCAATAAGCAAACTTCAATGCTATCAAACCAGCTGGTTCACACACGGTGATGAGCAATCATGAAGGTCAAATCTCATAAACTTGAGGGTTTCTACAATTATGAGCTAAGCTGCTTTAAATGTCTGCTTGACCAGCTTACAGCTGAGCCACAGTCACATCATCTGAAAGGTCATCAAGGGCAGAAATATCTGATGTATGCACTCAAACCATGAACACATAATAATAATAATGGAGGCCAAAGTCATATAGACTCTTACAATAGAACAGAGTGACTTGTGAACAGATTGACTGGGGCAATGCTTGGTGCTGATCCACCCAAATTAAGACAGTTCTAAAAGAACACATCTGCCTGCTGGAAAGATTCATGGCATCTAATAATCACAACGGAAACTGCAGGATGCTGTTGGTGTCCTTTTATATTCTGACTCTTAAGTTTAAGGGAAAAAGCCCAAGTGGTATTTTCTGACATCTGTTCAACCTATGTAAAACAGTTAACCACCTTGTTCTACTTCGTCCTTGATATTATTCATCTTATGTTTTTTTTTTAATGTTGAAGGCAAACACTCTGGGGCTTCAAGAAAAAGCTGAAAGGATTAGTAGAGAAGTTAGATGGAAAGGTTGTTTTGAGACTTAGTAGACAGAACAGCTAAAGGTATCTTACCCTTCACTGGTGAAAAACCTTTCAGGTGACGACTTCAGTTAGCCCAGGATGATTAAATGAAACAGATGTGGTTATATGTCTTTTCTTTCTCTGTTACATTTTATTTAACCTGCATCAGTCATTTCTGTTTCTTCTACCATAACTCTCACGTGAGAATAGGAGACTTAGATTTCAAAGTTACTTCCTCTACCATTAGCATAAGTCAGACGTCTTACCCTGACATGAATTAAGTTTTTAAAATATAAGCCTCCAGCACCACACTTCTATTCCTGGCAAAACCCACCCCAACCCCCCTTTTTGTGCTATGTTCATAGTCCTTCAAACTATACTTAGGCAGGTCTTCAGTAGTTGTAGTATAGTACAGTTAAACGTGTTGGAGATTTCTGTAATGAAGCCTTGGAGAATATGTGACCCCACAGCTGCTGATGATTTCTAGGGGAAAATGAAATAAGTAACAGCTACATACATTTATAATGACTATGACTAGAAAATAATTTGCATTAAAATTATAAAAACTACTGGTAAAAAAATGGTCTGACAAACAATGAAAATTGGAAAATATGCACATAGAAATTTGTATCTGTATTAAATAATCTGTAAGATGAACTGATATAGAATAAGTCTACATCTTTTTGAATAAGGAGAAAAGTGAGAATGACATCTTTGGCATACTGCAACACCTTCTGGGAAGTGTGGTACATATAAAAGACAAAGCAAAAGGCCTACTCAAGAAAAACCCTTTAGTGGATCACTTCAATACAAAATCACAGCGTAAAAATAAACCGTAAATTATAAAATATTATAACTTTTATGGGATTCTTTTTTCATGTTTTCTGGCTCATATGGATCAACCTAGAGCTATTCCGTATTCTGGTCATTCAAATATGATACCTAGATCAAGACTAGAAAGGTAAGAATAAAAAATCACAAGAGAAGAAAAAATAGCGAAAACCACAGACCAGTGACCAGGGATCTTCAATGGGTTTACAAGGAACTATTTTTGAGAAAAACGAACAGGTTTTTAAAGATTCTTGTATTAAAAATAGACATTTATATAAAGAGGCTCTGTATATATTGAAATTTGTTACTTTGGATCCAAAAGGAATGAATGCTGAACTTAGAGAGTTTTACTTTAATTGAAGTGTTAATTAATCTCAATTTATATTTTAATTGTTTAATTGTGTGTTATAAAGAGTGATTGTATTTCTTAGTGTTTATCCTCCTTGAAGGCATTACTGCCGAGACGTCAGAGAGAGAATAAAAAGGTAAGAATATCTGTACTTTGTGACACGTACACAGTAATACTCAAAGATAAGTAGTAGACTAAATGTAATTCGGTAAGGCTCTTGCTTCCAGGATGAAAACAGCTACAGATATCTGAAAGCAGGCCTGCACACACCTTTAAGTGTTTGAGCTGAACCACTCATGGGCTTGAAAGCCTAGGGCAGAAAAGAAAACTGTAACTGGGGTTTCAGTAAAAAGTCTAACCAGGTAATCAACCATATGAAATGTGAGAACCTACTACAGAGAGTCACGAAACACAGAAACTAAAGAGCTGAAAAAATGGACTTGTATATACTAAGTCTGAGCTGTACATTTCTCAGGATATTCCTTTTCTCCAAGGAATGGCAATCACAGAGTTGGTATATATAAGCTGGGTGTGGGTGGGGGCAGGACTATCTTATCATCCTGCAAAAAAGAAGTTTAAAGTAGAGCAGCAATGTTCAGGATTCACTCTTCTCCTGAGTTTCTGACCTTTTCTTTTCCAGTCTGTCACCACTCAACATTACGAGAGCTAACATTTTGATGGGGAGCCATCTGTACAGTAAAAGCCCACAAGACACTCAGCACTGGGTCTGGAACTGGCCAGTTTACTCTAAGGGGGCTGGAATGTTTGACTTGGTCTAGCCTTTCTTGAAATATCATGAACTACACTGACTACAACTAACACAAAACTAAGTGTCAAGATGTACGACACTTTTTTGACAGTGTTATTACGAGATCTTTTAAGCAGGCAAAAGCTGATGACAGTTTTTCAAAAATGCACCAAATACAACTTTCTTAGTAATGTGAAGGAGGTTGGTAAGTGACATTATAAGACTCAAATCAACAATTCTAATGGCTCTCATTAAAATCATTGTTGGTAACATGCACATTATGTGGTAATGCTTTGTTCACATGCTAAATATACATCAACCTGTATCTACAGTGGATATAAAAAGTATACACACCCCTTTCAGAATGCCAGTTTTTTGTAATATAAAAAAATGAGACCACAATAAATTATTTCAAAACTTTTCCCACCTTTAATGTGACCTTTAACCTGTACAATTCAATTGAAAACCAAAATAATCTGTTGGGAGGAAAATATGAAAAATAAAAAACGTACAATAAGATGGTTGCATAAGTGTGCACACCCTTAAACTAATACTTTATTGAAGCACCTTTTGATTTAATTACACATTCAGTCTTCTTGGGTAGGAGTCTATCAGCATGGCACATCTTGACTTGGCAATATTTGCCCACTCTTCCTTGCAAAAGCGCTCCAAATCTGTCAGATTGCAAGGGCATCTCTTGTGCACAGCCCTTTTCAGGTCACCCCACAGATTTTCTATTGGATTTAGGTCTAGGCTCTGGCTGGGCCATTCCAAAACTTTAATTTTCTTCTGATGAAGCCATTCTTTTGTTGATTTGGATGTATGCTTGGAGTCACTGTTGTGTTGAAAGGTGAAATTCCTCTTCAGCTTTCTAACAGATGCCTGAAGTCTTTGGGCCAAAAGAGAGTGGTATTTGGAACTGTTCATAATTCAAGCCCCAGTTCCAGCTGAAGAAAAGCAATCCCAAAGCATGATACTGCCACCACCATGCTTCACCGTGGGGATTATGTTCTTTTGGTCATGCAAAGTGTTGTTTTTGTGCCAAATATACCTGTTGGAATTGCGGCCAAAAGGTTCAGCCTTGGTCTCATCAGACCACAACACATTTTCCCACATGCTTTTGGGAGACTTGATGTACTGTTTTGCAAATTTTAGCCGGGCTTGGATGTTTTTCTGTGTAAGAGGAGGCTTCCGTTTTGCAACCCTACCCCTTAGTCCAGACATATGGAGAATACAGGAGATTGTTGTCACATGTAGTACACAACCAGTACTTGCCACAAATTCCTGCAGCTCCTTCAGTGTTGCTGTAGGTCTCTTGGTAGCCTCCCTGACCAGTTTTCATCTTGTCTTTTCATCAATTTTGGAGGAATGTCCAGTTCTTTGCAACGTCACTGTTGTCCCATATTTTCTCCACTTTTTGATGACTGTCTTCCATGGTATATCCAATGCTGTGGAATTTTTTTGTACCCTTCTCCTGGACTGATTCCTTTCAACAATGAGATCTCTTTGATGCTTTGTAAGCCCTCTGTGAACCATGCCTTTTGCTGTAGCAGGCAACTGAGTAAATGTCAGGAAAATCCTACTAGGACAGCTGAACTTTATTTGGGGTTAATCAGAGTTTTTCACTTCAACTGACGGTAGGTGTGTACCCAAGAAGACTGAATGTTGTAATTAAAAGGTGCTTCAGCAAAGTATTAGTTTAAGGGTGTGCACACTTATGCAACCAGCTTACTGTATGTTTTTTATTTTTTATATTTTTCCACTAACAGATTTGTTTTTCAACTGAACTGTACAGGTTATAGATCACATTAAAGGTGGGAAAAGTTTTTAAATTATTTATTATGGTCTCATTTTTTATATCACAAAAACCTGGCATTTTAACAGGGGTGTTGCACACTTTTTATATAAACTGTACTTTAACAACAAAAAAGATCCTTCTCCAATTAAAACCTACAGCCCTAGAAGATGACTCCCTACTTGCAGAATACTTCAAAATAGCTGCCGAATCAACTGCATATCTTGTATCAATTCTCATTAATTGGGCTACTGTAGAATCATATGTCCCCTCCATTTGGATATGAACTTTTTTATTCTGTCACTCCAGAGAGGTGGCGACGAGCAACAGATCCATCCAAATTCAGGACAACTGCCATTCAGCTACCTCTGTCAAAGATCCTAAAAGGAAGTATCCATATCCAATATCTACATTACTTCATAGACAATGATTTTTCACCCACATATCATGGTCCGCCCATACCATTAAATGGTTTAACAGCTATCTGGGCACTAGAGGTCATTGAAAGAACGGTAAACTTTCATCTCTACCTATCATAAACCATACACATAACACCTCATAGAAAATAACCAATTTTCAACCAGACATCATGGCTTCCATCCATACACTGTACTGATATCATTTTACTCACATTCCTAAACACTTTTACTCAAAGAAGAAATGAAGAATAACTGGTCTCTAAAATATTCTTAGACCTTTTCAAGGCATGTGACACAGTTTCACATCATAAGCTGCTAAACGCACTGGCTGATGTCTCAGACTGTAGCATTAAGTGGTTTAACAGCTATCTAGGTAATACAGCTCACCATAAAAAATAGTAAACTGTCATCATCTCCAACTATCACAAACCACAGACATTCCCAGAGTTCATTTTTGAATTTCTACTCTTCATTTATCAACTAACTATGGTCCATATCAGGTCAGGTAACCCTTATTCAATATGCGGATGACTCCACCCTTATCTATTCTGCACCAACTATGTCAGAATTGCAAGCCACTGCACAACAATTCTACAACTCCACTGAAAACTAGCCAGACAAACCTCAAGTACTATTTAAACCTTAAAGAAAAAAATTGAATGCTTTTAACTCCGAAGTCCATACTTCTTAACTGCCCAGATCTTCACAGAATGTCCAGAATTTGGCCTCGGACTGTTGGTCTACTCCTCTTAAAATACGTGGTTTTCTGGCAGCTCAGTGAAAATTGATGTCACTAAATAATAACATCTATCTGGGTTTCAGACTTCATATTCCTCATAAAATGCATGCTGCTTACTTTTCATTTTAACAACTTTCCAAGTTTATATTTAAAATTTGTATCTGATTTTGGGCATTTGCCCCATTATTTTGGCTTTGTCCTGATTTAGTAAGATTACAGGTTGAGAGGTATTGCTTAACTCCCTTTCTAACTGTAACAGTACCTTCACCGTCACTTCCTTGCAAAACATCCAAATAAAGTTGCTAATCAGTACCAAACTACTAGGAGTTACTACAGATGAATGTTTTAAATTCGACATTAACATTCAGAATGCCACAAAAAAACATAAAAAAACTAGGACTCCTGTACAGTGCAAGGCTCTATCTTACTAAACATGATTATCTGGCTACAGCATTTTTCTACTTACTACAAAACCTGCTGCATTTCCTCCATTTTCACAAACCTATATTCAAATCAAATAGCCAAGCTTAAATAACCCAATTATAAAACTGCAAAATTTACTGCCAGTCTCCCCAAAAACTCCAACCACTGCACAGCTATCTGAACACTACACTGAATGGAATCCCCTTTAATTTCAACCAGTTAAAAACTGCGCAAAACTCTCTACTGATCAAATAAATACCCTTTCTTAAGTTCACTCATTCAGTGGTATGCGCTCCCCAAACGACTCAGATGCAAAGAAAAACACTTTACATGTACTCTAAAATCACAATATTATTGTGGTGATGCTCTATATTATAGCTATGTTGTCAAACTCTGGAAAAGTATTCCATCTATACTTGGGCAGCTAAAATGTCACCAAGCCTTCAAAGCAAAATGAAGAAATTTAGTAATCAACATCTAGCTACGCTCCTCGTCTCTTGGTTAGTCTACTAAGTCAACCAATATCGAATATATCACTTTCTCAGTTCTACAGTCACAATTTAAAATACTCTACTGTTGTGAGAGGTTGCCTAGCTTGCATGTCCTGTTAATATCTCCCAACTAATGCTGTGTAACTTGATAGGAAATTTTGCTACATAGCTCTCTAGGTATAATATTATTTTTCAGCTTTCAACAGCTTTTATTTATGTTGTCATATTTTCTTATTCCAACTAAATTTCACTTGGTTTTCTAAGCAACCGCGGAATGATGATTTACTGCCATAACTATGAATACTGTTTTTATCAAATCTGTATATATTTTCACAACTGCAATTATTATCTATGCATTCAACTTCATATGCTATTATTTTTATGTAGCAGCTACAAGGAAAACCTATATATGTTCTGTTATACTTTTTGGTGCTTATCTCCCTCGGCCACTACCAAAAATGGGACCTGCACAACGAAGTTGCTCTTTCCTGATAAATAAATGAAAGGATCATTAGTACCTAATTAAAGTCGTCCAGCAAGAGCGTCCATCCAGACAGCGCAAGTAGCAATTAATGGTAGTCTTCTTAAACTGCTTTATGTCTTCTAATTCCTCCTCTTTCATATCTGGCCTCTGAGCTACGAAAAGCTGCATCAAGTTGAACAGTTCTTCTACTGCCTAACATAAAAGAAAAGAAAAAAAACAAAACAAACAATTAGTATGAAGTTTTAATGAAAAAACATAACCAACTGTATCGGGGATGTGTTAGGTTTAGGAGCATTACTTTAAACTATCACCTGTGAAATAATGCCAGGGATATAAAACCTTAAGGTAATACTCCAATGTCATCTGACTACAAAAACACAGATGTTTTCATAAAATTAAGATCTAGGGTAAGTGAACAGATTTGTAACAACTAAGGTGAATCTATAGTTTAGCAGCTCAAGCACAGGAACATTGCTCATCTAGAGACTTGAAGGATATCAATAACAGTCAGTACTTCCAATCTCTCATAAAAGTATCTACTGATTTCATACAGATATCTATGTTATTATGATGTTTTATATATAGAGAAAGTTATTCAATACTCTAAAATTACAATGACTAACCATTATGGTCAGCCAAAAGTATGCATGTAAATGCAGTAACAACAACCTGAAAGAGACGGACAAAAAACAAAAAATGAAACACTTGCCTCAGAACCATAGCTGGCTCATCTGACACCCGGTGCCTCTAAGTTAAGGTGCAAACAAAAAAGGTACATTCTCTTCTCTCCTAAAGAAGAGCACCAAGTCCATGTCATGCCTTCACACTCTACATGCAGAGAAAACAAAAATAGTCCATTCTCTGATCTGGCACTCTACTCTTTTCTTCTATGGAGGAGCACCAGATCTTATGAGTCCTCCCCTCTCGTCTGCATGAGGACCAATAATGGCTCTGCTAATTGCGCCCCCTAACAACTTGCATCTGGGGGCGGTACCCCCCCCCTCTGCCCCACTTTAACTATTCTTCTGAATGCCTGACATATAGAAAAATCAAGCCAAGATGCTAGATGAAGAGGCTGTCCAGACTCAAGGGAACCATATGACTATAAAAGCCTTCCATTGCAGATGGCCTTTTCATACTGTACATCAGCTGATATGATGAGCACATACCTGTTAAATATGACTTCACCAGTAATGGATGTGAAGAACAGTAAGAAAAGAAAACTAAAATGCTCTGGGAGAAAAGAGTTAAAGAAAGAGCAAAAGATATAGGTTCAGGAGACAGAGTCCTGTTAGAGGAAGGTGCCAAAGCAGGTCTGACTTCATAAATCATAGTCTAATCAATAATGCTTGGTGAAATTCTGACATGAAACTACAACAAAGAAGTCCACCAAAAAATAAATTCTTGAAGTAAGCACTGAAACCAGCTATACGTCTGATGGAGGTGTAGCTTTTGTCAATAACATTTTCCAGAACAATTTCTAGCTACCTGATACTAAAAAATGCAGTTAATCCATCTGAAAGTTTTCTCATCTTCAACAAGACCTTTGTTACCTGTAGTGGGAGACCATAACTAGCCTGCCTTCTTGAACTCATGCACCCTCTTAGATGAAACTGCAATAAAAGGATAAGGGATTGTTTCCTCTCTAATTCTACCCTGTAAAGAAAACAGAAGGATGAATGAACAAAGATAAATGTTCTGACACTACATTTGATATAAAATATGGGCAAGTCCAACAGTACACCAGATTGTTTCAAAGACTGATAAGGGTTTATCACAGATGGACAGCAATTCAGAGAACAAAAGTAAAGGAGATTGATAGCACAAAAATCACACCATCTTTGAGAAGTGGTTACTTTAACAGTAAATCATAACATTTAGGTTTTACCCACCTTCTCTGTGTTCATTCTTCACAGATATTTCACCTCTGTACCTTGGTTCTTATGAAGACTTGTACTACACACATGATGTGCTCCGCAAGCGGGTAGTGCACAAGTCTACCATGTAAAGTCAGCACTGCTATGAGCTTTCCTTTGTTCGTTGAATTCATTAAAAGCCTTCTGAGGGACTTCTGATTGCAGTAAGCTAGATGTAACATTAACAGATAAAAAAGACAAACTAAACTGAAGTACCACAAGGAAGACAAAAATGACTGAATTTTCTCAGCAGGAAGGAAAAGGGGTAGTAGCAATTTCTTTATAGTGAACAACCCTCAAAAATATCTGTTATGGTAACTATGCTTTCATACAAGTTTGCTACCTTTTCTGGGAAGGACCAGTGAAACAGTGAATTATAATTTGGGTAGTCTGTTAAGTGTTACCCAAGGAAGGACAGTTATAAAATCCCCTGAAGCAAAAGCATGCCAAAAAATTGTCCTTTATAGAAACACCGTGAAGCAAAGTCATGTCAAAAACTGTCCTACCCTTGGAGTGTGCAGAGCACTTCTACATTTTGCGAATGTGAGAAGTCCATACTGTAATTTTTAAAAAGTACTCCATAGGCACCCTTGTTAAATAACAGTGCTGATGTATCTGCTACCCTAACTGAATAAGCAGTCTCAATGTCTTGAATATGCTTAAAGTATTTATCACGACAATAGACAAAGCTCTTAATGCCATACATTTAGAGAGAGTCTGACAACTGGCTGGCCCTCTCACTCTTTCTTAAGAGGGACAAAAAGCGGACAAGTCTTTCAGAAATAATTAGACTTTGTACAGCAGAAAAGCAGACTACAAACATCCAACAGATGAAAACAGTGTTCTCAGTCATTATTGCTTAACATCACTTTGGTAGCCTGTAAACTACCGATGGCATATATGATAGGTCTGTTTTTAATATCAAATAAGGATGACTGCACACAAGGGCATGGAACTCAAAGTCTTCTGCCAGAAGTACAACCACAATGATTAATCAACTTCCAAGAGAGAGAATTTAAATCTGCTAGTTCAAAAGAAAGTTGAGAGATCATTTAAAACAAGTTCAAATTCCAAGGTATGCAGAGGCGCCTTGTTGGATATCTTAAGGAAAAGACCCCCTTAAAGAAAGTCTTACTAGAAAAGTGAGATGTCTGTAGGATAGCTGATAGACAGGTACAGACTACAAAAACAAGTGCTTTAACAAAAGCATAAGAGTAATTCAAATATGTAGTTTAAAGACTCTACAAATCCTTACATGGGGTAACGTAAAGGACCCAACACTTGTATCACAGAACATGGAAGAGATTCCATTTCTGTAAGCAAAATGTCTCGTATTAAGCCTTTATAATTTTTTTAACATATTTAATATTTGGGAGAAAAGCAGCATTCTCAAGAACATTTCTAACATCCATGCTGACATGTTCAGAGTTTTTGAAGCTGGAATGTAGACATTTGTATTCCTGTTTTGTCAGCAATTACTTGTTTAGATATAATGGGTACAGGGGAAGGGAGCTACTTTACATGGTTGACATTTCACAAAGCCAAACACCATATGGCCAAGACCATATCATCGACTTTTGAAATGTCGATGATGTAAAAAAAAAAAAAAACACAACAAACAGTAACCTAAACATTGCTAGCAGGGGGGCAGGCCCCCCCCACCGAAACTTAACTATACCAACTCAGAGATCGCATTATAGTGTGGAAGATGGAAATCTTTCCATTCTGCACTGTACGGAGATGCCCGTTCCGCATGGTCGACATTTCAAAAGTCGATCATATGGTCTCGGCCATATGGTCTTCGTCTTTCTAAAATGTCGTCGACCATGTGAAGGGGACCCAGTGGAAGACACGTATGGCTCATTAATAGTGAAAAATAAGGTTATCAGGGGAGAAGGACAATATCAAAATCAAAAAGGCATGATACTATTTCGTTTAGAAAATAATGTTTAGGTAAAAAGGAAGAAAAACAGTGTATATTAGTGTCTCGTTCCACTGAAAGGAAAAGGCAACTGCGTTCAAAGCTAAATTGTGAGGGATCAAGGTTGGAAAGAAGCAAGTTAAATTTAATATAATGCTGTGATCTCAAGTTATTGGAGTGGGGAATGCAGAAGTATAATGATCACATATTTAGATAATCTCCCCTGTTCCTGCATGTCTGGATGTCTACAGTAATATCACTGGTTTAAACTATAGACAAGCTTTTTTAAGCACACATCTTTGGAGAATAAGACAACACAATGAAAGTCATGAAAACTGGCAGCTATCTTCTATTTGCTAAGTGAACCATTTCAAAAAATAGTACAAGAGCATACAGCACTCAAAAAAAAACTGAAATTTTTCTGTTGTGCAAGAGAAAATGGAAGAAACCAACTGCATTCATTTTATGAATGTACAAATAAGCAACTGGACTAGTATTCCTCAGCAGAGTTTGCTAATAGAAAGGGCAAATTGTGCCTATGATGCCAAGACCTAGAGTAGTAAAGATGTAGTCATATCAAGCAGAAGGAGCTAATCTTGAGATAACTGTGGAAGGGTAAAGGCCGTATTTAATTGGGGACCCCTTCGTGTTCATGAAAATGATTACTCACTGTATTTCAGGCAGAAGAAAAGCAAGTTTACCAGTGAAATTCAAGACGCTATATTCCAGCTGTTTTCAGAATACTTTTTTTTTTCAGAAGGAGCAAAGATATTCTTAGATACAGATCAGGAGGGGAGGATATAAAGTTTATCCAGCAAAAAGTGAGTCAGGAAGCTGAAAGGGATTCTGCTAATGGTTCCTCTGACAATAGCACAGCCCACAGACAAAACCTGCCAATAAAACCAAAGGAAAATGGTTAAGTGATAGAAAAAAAAGCACAGGAGCCAACAAGGAACACCCCTGGATTTAAACCAAAGACCAGTGCTGGGCAATTGAGATGATAAATTGTTCTTTGTGAGTTCTTCAATTACACATTCCTACTGTACCTACATAATAGTCCTATATATTTATCAATTATATTACCTCATCGTACCTATGTATTAGTCTTAATATAGATCAGGAGTTTCTCTGATCTCTTGTCTCTTAATACCTATGTATTAACTATCAAAACTTGTAACATTTTCTCTGTTTATAAGTATGTAAACTAATGTCAATGTGGGAACATTTTCTCTGTTTATTAGTATGTAAACTAATGTCAATGTGGAATTTATAAGTATGTAACTATTGTCGCTGTGGAGCTTTTCTCCCCGGGCCTCCGCTGAAAATGGACATGTATCCAGTCGGATTTTCCCGGTCAACAAATGTAAAAATAAAATAAAAAAAAAAAAATAAAGCAGCATGCCAGTAAAATCTGTAAGTAGTGAACTGTACAGGGATAATTCCATAAGATGCAGTTTGGACATGAGAACTGTCTGTCTAAGTAGTGGAGGAAAGAAGGGAAAAATGACTGGAAGATTGTGGAATGATTTAAACTGGATGTATGTAGTCTGTAAAGTATAATTTCTTGCTCTTGTCATTAATATTTGTAAGACTAATGAAAGATTTTAAGAAGAAACTAAGTGAAAACAAGAAAATGGGGGTGGGTAAGGACTTTTTTTAAACACCTTTATTAAATTATTACTTAAGACATAAGCACATATAATTTCCAAAATAATTCTAATACCTCTATAGGATCTCTGGTTATTTTTCTTGTTATAGGATTCCTAAGTTTGTCGACAACCCTTTCTACATTCTTTTGCCCGAGTCATTGTGATAAAAGTTTTTGTGCTCTGGAGTTATCAAAAAATAGTTATGTAACATTTTTAAACTCATGCATATTACCCAAATACTCCCTTATTTTCTCTTTAGCATTCTGCAGTTGCTCCTTTTGTTCTGAGTTTCCCTGCATTCTGCGATACATAATTTAGCAAACTGTCAGCCCCTCTAAACAGTTACCATTACTGACTAACCACATCTCTTTACTTATTTCTAACCTATTTATAAACTCCATTTTCATTTTGGCCCATTCAGTAGCTATCACTACTGAAGAAATTTCTATCTTCCCTAATAACTCTAAAATAATTCTGACTACTCATTCCTTAAATTCCTCTCTTTTTAACTGGTACATAAGAAAATGTCAGTGTCTCATTTTTATTTAATTACCATGTATTTTTATTCAAACTGTTATTTGTGAATAATCAGAAATAGTTCTGAATCTGTACTATAGCTTTCAATTAAATACACATGCTCCTGTGAAATAGAATTTCTATTCAGACTAGCCCAGTTACTGTACCTTTGGGGAACAATAAACACATTTTTCTGAGTTAATACTACTGAATTCAACACTAAATATTTTCTTATATTATCCCTTCTTGGTCCACCTAACACACCCACAAAATTACAAATCAAGCTTCAGTAATCTATAAGTAATATTCCATTCTGAAAGCTTATTTCTTCCAAAATGTTAAGTTCCATAACAGCATCTTTTGTTGGAATACATGCCAGTATAATACTCATTCCTTGCCAACAGCCCCTTACTACCACAAACCTACCATTACTAACTGCTCTTCTATCACTATTAACTCCCTCTAGCACTTAGTACTATTACTCTTCTTTTCCTTTGTACCAAATATTCTGCTGACTAGCCAACCTGAAATCCTTTCCTTGTCAAATTCACAAGGGAATTTCTATCCAAATGTGCCTCAGGCAACATTGCTATTTGCACCATACATTTCTTAAAATAATTTAATACTCTTTCTTTTTTGTCTATAAGTAAGGTTTCCCTTGCTAAAGTGCATCTTTAAGCCTTAGCCCCCCCCCCCTCCCTTACTGCTGTCGGTACTTATACTTATCTTACTTATTTCTATTCCTCACCCAGATGTGAAAAACGGCGTGAATATTTTCAGACATTAACTTTTAGCCCCAAGAAAAAAATAAACTAGCTGCCTTTAAATGAAATTAAACTACGCACTGTACTATTAAATGCACTACAGTATTAAGCCTGCCGGGGAAGCTACTATTTCAGATTCACTGCCTACAATTTCTGGATTACTTTTTTCACTGAACTGCTTGCCACTGCACCATTAAACCTTTCAGTTCTCTTAGCAAAGAGTACTCCGAACTCTCACGATTAACTGCTTGGACCTGCAGAAAGTTTATTGACAATGAAAAAAACAGCAAACAACTTTGCAGGAACCATTGCATATTTCACTTAGAACACAATACACAGAGTTTTCCTGGCCAGCTGCCTCCAACTATAGACTTCATTCATCTCACTGACACCATTTGCTAATAGAAAAAACATGCTAATGAACAATTCAGATACAGAAAACTCAGCATTTGTCATGCCTTTTGTCATTTTATCTCATCTTTCAAGCATATTTGTTTAAAAAAAGTCCATTCACCCTTTTAAGTGCAAGTGGACAAGAAATAAATTATTACCTTAACTCTACATATAATAAAATCAGTTAGCTTTTATACCCCACCACAGAAGACTAAAAATCACATTACATTAACCTTGAAAGCTTTTGTCCAGCTTTCTTCATCTTGATACAATGCAAAGCCTATATATCTTAAAAACTAAGAAAAAGTACTGGTGTACTTCAGCATTTTTAACATACACAGCAGTCACTGAAAAGACCCCCCCCCCACGCACACACACATTTAATATACTCCTGACTGCACACTGTGCAAAATTTGCAATATAACAAGCAATTTAATCATGAAATGTTTTATACAGATATTAATAAAAACAAAAATCATTTTACTCAGCTCTCCCTTTAGTGTTGTCCTTCTAAACATTAAAGACAAAGTGGGGTATATGTTTTACAGTCCATCCAAGTTTAACAAGTCAACACATTTCCAGTCTTTCTCAGCCAATTGTTGCAAATGTGATGCTTTATAGTTTTCCATTTATTCAATAATTTCAGTGTTGCTGGTCTTCTTCCTGATCATCTCCATCTCCCATCAACAGACTGTGGTTAAAAAACAATGTATTCCTAATTCTTCTAGTGAACTTCTGTACTTTTTTCTGTCTCTTGAGCAATGTCTCTCTATGAGCTTTGTTAGACTGAGAAGCAGAAATCCTTCTGCTTACTGGCTCACTCTTTGTTAGACTAACTTTTTTTTTAATTTCCTCCTTAGCCTTCTCTGCATCAAAACACATCTTTGATCCTACAGGAAATATATTCTGAAGACAACTGAATATAGCAGCTTGAATCTCACACGTCTCTCAAAAACTCCTTGACTGCTGGGATACATTTGCTTCTCTTCAGTATGGTGTACAAGTGAATAATAATTTCCCACAAACTCACTGTTGTCTCCAATTTTAATACATGTGCTTTCTGACACAATTTTTGTCAGGATCAACTCTTTCTGCTGGTATGACTGCATCTCTACTAATATATAAGTGGTCTTGGCTGCTTTCTCATGGACAGATTTCGGATATACATATGGTGTGCCCTTTCAATTAACAAATCCTGCTCTGGAAAACCAATCCAGCTGATTATTTGTACTTTCATAACATGAACATAGTCTTCACTCTCCAGTTTCTCTGATATAGCAGAAAATCTGCAGTCTTATCTGCATGTGCTGTCTTCTAACTCCATTATTTTATGTAACAGCTCTTCTTGAGAAGGCTCATGCTCAGCTAAGCCTTGCCTTCAGTTCAATCTCCAATTTATGCAGTTTGATAAGGTGTTACAGTATTAGAATCTCAAGAAAATGGTATACCAGCTTACAAAATCTTCCTTGAATAGATGTGGGAACACTGAGGCATAAATACCAGCTGGACACACAAAGGAATAAAAGCTGAAGATAGCCATATATTTCATCATTGACTGGCTAAAAGGGCCTCTTTCAAGACAGATTACAAATCTGTGATACCTGTACAAAATTTCTCTTGCTATCAAAAGCACAACTAACAATATAAATGTTCATTTAATCTACTGAAATTAATTCTTCTAAAAAGGCAGATGTAAACTAGTTATACGAAGTAACCTTTAGAAAATATACTGTCAGTTTGTTACTTTGCTCAAACTGAGCATGAAAATCTGTTAGCTAAAGGTCAGCAGAATAGAATGCAAAGTCAATAAAGCGAACACTAAATTCGACTCAAGTAAAACCACACATCACAGTCCTTGAATATTCTGTTAGGAAAATATCATAAAGGTATATGTATAAGATATTCCTATCTAATATATATATATATATATATATATATATATATATATATATATATATATAGATAGATTCACTTTACATGCTCGACATGTTAAAACGTCAAAATTCATATGGCCGAGACCATATAATCAACGTTTTAAAATACTGAACGGATTAAGCGGAGATGTCCATACAGTGCTGAATGGGAAATTTTCCCTTTTCGTTGCTGTAGTGCAATCTCAGAACTGGTATATTTAAATAGCAGTGGGGGGTGTAAGCCCCCCTGCAAAAACATCCTAGAAATTTTGTGTGTGTGTTGTTTTTGCTTTACAGGTCCGATGTTTTAAAATGTCGATTATATAGTCTCAGCCATATGAATTTCGACATTTTAAAACGTCCAGCATGTAAAGTGGATCCATATATATATATATATATATATATATATATATATATATATATATATATATATATAGTTTTCTATCAGAAAGTAGACATTTCTAAAGCTGTACAAAGTACATCAATCATGGATAACTGAAACAATGTGTATGTAGGGGACAGAAACACCCTACAACATAGTTTTGCGTGTTTGTTTTAAGTTAAAAATAGGATGGGGGTTGCAAATTTTTTTTTTTTTTGAGTGTTTTCACTGAAGCAAAAAATCATGAAAATATGACACAGGTTCAAATGGAGATGAGAAAAAGGAAATGCACAAGAGATCAGCCTGCCAAACATTAACATGTACGTAGAATCTAACAGATGTAAATATACATTCAAAATAACTGTCACACATAATAGCTGGAAGTAACAGACCTCTATTATAATGACTACTCTGTCCATATTACCATTGAATGTAAATGGCCTTATAGGTACAGGCAAAAAGCAAAGTACTGAATTCTATTCAGAGTGTGGAGTACAAACAGAAATGTTGCAGGAGACAGATCTGGATGGAAATGAATATGAAAATTCAACAAAGAGAAGGTTTCAGGATGGACATTCTTCAAAACATCAGGGAAAAATGAAAAGGGAAATAATAATATTGATTGCTAGAGGGTCTCCAAAAGTCACCAAACAGGAAAAAAACAATAATGGCAGATTTGTTGTAGTAAAAGATTATTGGCGGGGGGAAGAGGATTACACTGGCATATATTTCTATTCTAACTAAACTGCTATTGTGGAGCTGAAGAGAATTTTTGTGAGAAATCATCAGACTTCAGCAGGGAAAATTATTTATGGCTGAGAACAGAAACTTGATTTTCAAGAGTAAAGCTGTTTCAAGGGAGATCTACAAGAGAATATATAAAACAAGAGGGCATATTTCTGACGAAATATATTAGAATGTGTGATTATGAAGCTATGAATTAAATAGTAGGAACTCAGACAGAATTTACATATTATTCACCAAAATACTGGCTACACTGGATAGAAATAATATCTCACTGGAACATGTGCATTTAATCAAACACCTTAACACACATACAATGACTACTTCAGAGCATGCAGAGATAAAAACTAAGATAAAGATGGAGGGTAATAATATAAAAATGAGAGACTGTTATTTTCCTCCCTACCTGTTAAAAAGAGAGGAATTTAAGGAATGGGTAAGCGAGAATGATTCAAGAATAACTGGGGAGCAAAGAAACTTCCAAAGTGATGGCTAGTGAGTGGGACAAAATGAAAACAGAGTTTAAAAACTGGGAAGAAAAAAGAAAAGAAAATATGCAAGTAATAAGAATTATTTAGAGAGGAGCTTGACAAAGGTTCAAGTACAATCTCAAGCAACTATTTTGATAATAACTGCACAGCACAAAAACTTTTAGCACACTGACTTCGACAACATAAAGTAGAAAAGACTGTTGACAAACTTAGGGAGACTGTGATAGAAAAACAGCCAGAGATCCTATACAGGTATTAGAGATATTTTATGAAAATCTGTGCAAAGGAATGGAAAGAAAAGGCAAAGATATAAATATCTGTGGAAGACTACAAAAAGGCTAGAGGAAAATGAGGCTCAACAATGGCTAAGACAAGAAGCAATTAAATAAGAACAGTGATGGATAATCAGTCAATCACAGAAGTCTCCAGGTACAGACAGTATTCCTGAGGAAATTTGGAGGGAAGAAAGTGATAATAATCTGGAAGGTTTTAACAGTATTTTAAAATGGGGGGTCCAGCATCTTATAACAAAGCTATGATGGCTTTATTACCCAAAGAGGGTAAATACCCTTCAGACTCAGCTTCATATAGATCCATTTCAGTGTGTTAACATAATGGCAAAGGTGCTGGTAAAATTTACAGATATTGATCAAAATGGCTTTGCAGAGGAAAGCAAACATTTGACAACATTAATAGAACAATGTAGATCCAGTGGTAAGCAAACTGCTCCTTTATTTGCTTTACATTTAAAACCACTGGCAAAGAAAATAATGGACTCATACATTCAAAAATATACGTGGCATGGTAGTCAAGAAAAAGTAAACTCTACTTTACATGATATTTTGTACTTGAAGAATCCAGAAAAGGAAATCCTGGTGTTATGGAACATTTTGAGACAGATTCAGGTCTTTTTGAAATAAAAAAAATCAATGAAGACAAAACAAAGGCTATAGCAGTAAACTACATACCCAGATAAACAATAAACAAACAAACAAAACATGCTGGAGGGATAGGTTCCTGACCCAGAGACCCCCCAGACTCTGGAATAGATTGCCCATACATGTCAAGCAGAGTGCCTCTTTGGTCCTCTTCAAAAGGAACATTGACGATTGGATGGGAGAAAGGAAATTCACCCCGGGGATCACGTCAGTTGCCCTGCTAGACAGGGGTCCAGGGAAGTAAATAGTGTGGGAAGAAATAGCCAGGGAATTGTTATGGCTAGGCTTGTATAGACCCTAGGGCTGATAGCCTAGTACCAACCTATGAACCTATAAGATATGAATTCGTTCAGCAATACCCACATTCAAGGAGACATGGTAAGATGAAGTATTTAGGTGTACAGATTAAACAGGATTTTGTTACAGCAGCTACGGATATGTGGGAAGAGATTAAGCAAAAGATAACACAAAAAATGAGAAACTGGAAGCTCTTGATTATGGATATGGACAGCAAGATATGGACAATGAAAATGATTTTAGTTTCTTTAGTTTTATATACAAGTCAAGCATATTTTTATCCACCAGAGGAGAAGTCATGGATTATGATAAAGAGTTGAAGGAATTTGTGAGGGAAAGAGGGCAAGAGTTAAGTTGGGTAAATTGCTCCCTTCCCACAAAACAATGTGGATTAGGATGATCTGATCTGAAGGGATACTTTAGAGCTTTAGAGTTTAAGTTCATATACATAACACAAACAGAAGTTATAAATCAAAGTGGAAAAGGATGATAATGAATCGAAGAGAAAACCAAAAAATAAAGAGGGAGTAGGATTGTGACTGTGGTCCTTAAGAAGAATAACAAAACATACAGAATATTATATTCATAAAGTATACATATCCTAAGAAAATACAGTTGTGTACACTTAACATAAATGTAAATGTTCGAGTGTATTCACTGTTGCAGTCATTACATTTGGGTAATCTGCTGGCAGGTTGCCCTCAGTCGGCCTGATTAACAAAGTCTTGGGTCCTGTGTCAGTTGCTGTCCCTTCTTCCATGACGGCAGGGGTATAAAACATGCAGCCAACGCCATTACAGCAAAAAAAAAAAATAAATTAAAAAAATATATATATATATATATATATATATATATATATATATATATATGGTACTTATGTATTATCGCAACCACATTTTCAAGCGAATGGTGGTTGCTTTCCCTTGTGTCAACTGGGACCGATTAAGTATGAGAAAACCTCAGACGCACGTTTTCTTTAATGCGTTCTTGTTTTTAGGAAGGTTTCTCACTTCAGATGAAAAAAATTAAGGTTTGAAATAATAGGTTTCCCCATTTACTGCCAGTATCTCAAGATGTCAGTTAAGCAAGTTCCCCCATTCCACACTTAAAACACGCCCGCTCCTTTTCTCAGCCTTTGCCCTGACAACAGAAAGCATCGGGAAACAAAAAGCCAAAGCAGTATACCCTGTCTGACTCCCTATAAAGTGATTGGGAAGGTTAGTAGACTGTTAAACACTATCTTGGTGGATTTTTTATTTATTTTTTGGTTTGTAAAACGAGTATGGGTTTTCAAACGTGGCTTGCAATTTTTGGTTTGTAATCCGTTGGGAGGATTAGACGTCTGATAGGAAGCAAAGGCAATCAAGGGGATTTTCGAGTAGAAAGCGGCGGCAGTACTGCAAAATCATTTAAACATCTGATTAACCTCTCTAATATAATTGATCCATAAAGTGAGACTAGCATTGGAGGGATGAAAAGAAGTTAGCAGATGCACAAGATTTTACAGTACTGCTGTTTTCTACTTAAAAAAGTCTCCCTTGATTGTCTTTGCTTCCCATCAGACGTTCTTCTGATGCATGTAAAAGGGCACAGAGACTGCAGCTCATTTCTCCAGTCAAGCCACTGCAGAGTCGATGAAGAAGCAGCGGAAGAAAATGGTGACTGAAAGCTAGGAAAGAACTTTTAAGTCTGCAGTAGCAGCTGGCTCGAAAGGAGGTAGCGTGAGTTTCTCCAATTCAAAGTTAAGGTCCCAGGCAGGGGTTGGAGCTCTCCTGGGTGGTCTCAAGTTTTTGGCCCCTCTGAGATACTGCTTTAGCAGGGGATGAGAGAAGAGGGGGGGGGGGGTTCTGTGTTGTAATGAGCTGAAATGGCTGAGGCATGGATTTTTATGGAAGAAAAAGACAGGTCCTTGTGAAGCATCTCAGCAAAGTATTGCAAAATCTGAGGTAAATTGGGCACTTCTGTGCTCATCCCTTGAGATTGATTCCAAGCACAGAATATTTTCCATTTGTCAGCATAAGATTTTCTAGTACTAGGACTTCTAGCCTCCAAAATGACATCCATCACAGGTTTGCTGAGGGATGCTAAGGGGGAATTTAAGTGATTAGCCAAGCTGCAAGATTCAATGTTTGGAGCTGAGGGTGCAGAATTTGGTTCTCCTGCTGAGACAGTAAGGAAGGTGTCTGAGGCAGGTGTCACGTTGAAATGTGTGACACACTGCACAGGAGTGGGTACCAGTGTTGGCGAGGCCAGTCTGGAGCAATAAAAATAATTTTTGGTTTGTCCTGTTTGACTTTTAGTAGAACTTTGGAGAGCAGAGGCAGAGGGGGAAAGGCATAGACTGATAGGTTTTTCCAGCTGAAGGACACAGCATCCATTTTCCAGGCTTTTTTGTGATGAGTTCTTGTGCAAAATTTGTCCAAATGGTAGTTCTGGGGTGAGGCAAAAAGATCTATGTCTGGGCTCCCCCCATTTGCGTGTCAACATGTTGAAAATCCATGGTTCCAGTTTCCATTCGTGTGGGTCCATGAGATTTCTGCTTAGGTCGTCTGCCAGAACATTCAGCTTTCCTGGCAGGAATTGAGCTTGTAGTTGCACTTGGTAACTCAAGGCCATGTTCCACAATGCCATGGCTAGTCTGCACAGGGGGTAGGAATGTGTACCCCACGGCTTGTTTATGTACCACATAACCGTGGTGTTGTACGTCTTTATCAGTAATTGTCCTGGATGAAGGTAGTCCCTGAAGGCTGTCAGTGCATTCTGTACAGCTAGCATTTCTTTTTGAGTGATATGAAGGTGCATTTGATTTGGGTTCCATTTGCCCTGAATGCACTTCCCTGCCAGATAAGCCCCCCCCCCCCCATGCATAGACTGATGCATCTGTAGTTAAGTTTTGGGCAGCAGGGGGTGGTGTGAATGGCAGTCCCTTGTTTTGGTAGCAGGCCTCTGCCCACCATAGGAACTCTAGTTGCAGGCAAGGTATGATAGGAATCACTGTTTCCAGGCTGTTACAATATTGACTCCATAAGTACCACTGAAGTTTCCTCACATGCAGTCTTGCATATGGAATTAGAAGAATGCAAGAGGCCATGAACCCCAAAGGCTTGCAGTATTTGCCTTGCAGATAGCAGGGTTTTTGTGGCCACCTGTTTGAAGTAAGTCACCAAATTAATTTGCTTTTCTGACGTAAGGAAAGCCATCTGGGCAGTTGTATTCAAGCTTGCACCCAGGAATGTAATTTTTTGAGAGGGTACCAGTTGAGATTTCTTTTCATTTATGGTATACCCTAGGCAAGTTAGAACTCTTTTTACAAACACCAGATGTTTTAGAAGAATGGCCTGGTTTTCTGCCTGAATTAGACAATCATCCAGGTATGGATATATTTGAATATTTCTTTGCCTGCAGAATGCAATTACTGGAGCCAGGCACTTTGTGAATACCTTGGGCGCAGTAGACAAGCCAAAGGACAGTGGAGAGAATTGATTATGCATGGAGCCTGCTTTGAAGCATAGGTATCTTCTACAAGATTCCCTGATTGGGATATGCAGGTAAGCCTCTTTTAAATCTAGAGTTGCCAACCAGGCATCCTTGCCTAGCATAGGAAGTAACTGGTGAAGAGTCAGCATCTTGAATTTTGGAATGTCCAGAAAGGTGTTTAGAGTAGACAGGTCCAGAACTGGACATCACGATTTGTCTTTTCTGGGTACCAGGAAAAGTCTGGAATAGAAACCTTGTCCCTTTTCCTCTTCTGGTACTAGTTGAATAGTCCCCATGTTTAGGGGGGAAAGTACTTGTTTCTGAGCCTCTGCCCACTGATTTGGGGGCAGGTCTGGCCATCCGTTTGGAGTTGGCAGTGTGTAGAAATGAAATATGTATCCCTAGGACACTATATTTAAAACCCATTTGTCCTGGGTTATAACTTGCCAGTTTCTTGAATGAAGAGCCAGTTCCCCCACCCAAAGGGGTGGCTAAGAGGTAAGTGCTTGGTAATTGTAAAGGGAAGTCATTGAGACTGTTTACCACAGGGTGGTACCTTGTTGTTTCCAGATTTGGAAGTGGAACCACCCCATTGCTTAGTTCTGAAAGTCCCATGGGACTGAAACCTGGTGCTTTTGCAATGTCTGGGTTTGGCTGGAGTGGCTCTGGATGGAGCTGGAAAGGACCAGTTCTTAGTAGGCCAGTGCCTACTAAATACAGGAGGTTGTACTTGTAAGAAATCTTTCACAGTTTGCATAGATTTAGCTTTATCTTCCATATTTTTTAGAACTTCTTCAGCCTTATTGCCAAACAGGCAGTCCTGCTGTAAAGGAGCATCCAAAAGTTTTGCTTTAACATGATCAGGCAGAGACTGCTCCTTAAGCCAAGCATGCCTTTTAAGCACAGACCCAGTAAGCGCAGCCCTGCAAGAGGCCTCTAAAGAATCAAAACCACATTGCAAACTATGTTTGCCAACTTGTTCAACTGAATGCAATAAATCCTGTAAATCTTTATTCTCCACACAGTCAGAAATCAACATCATTTTTTGTTTAAGCAGTCCCATGATATGCTGTTGATATTTTAGGATATGGAATTGACAGTTTAAAGCCCTGATTGCTAAGGTTGCAGAAGTATAAACCTTTTTACCCCATCTATCCAGCGCCCTGGAGTCTCTATCAGAAGGGGGAGGATTTTTAGCAGAAGCCGCCTTAATGCCCCTTAGGCCCCTGAGAAATGGTTTCAGGGTCCACAACAGGATTTTTGATAAGGAATTTGTGGGACTCAGGAACCCTGTAGTACCTATCTGGTTTGCTAGGGGCTGGAGGCAAGGAATCAGGGGCCATACTGGATTCCGAAAACACATCATCAACAATGTCTAGAACAAGAGGTATAGCCAAAGGCCTATGCTGAGGAAGGAGGAGGAAATCCCTAAGTCTCTTTTTGGATTCAGAGAAATCCTGACTTTCCCAGTGGAAATGCTCCCTTAAGGCATGTAAAGTTTCCCCAAAAGAGGAATCCTCAGGCAGTGAAGCAGAGGGAATGGAATCCTCTGCATCAGAGTCCTCATAAGTAGGTATGGACAAATCCAGATCATTAGAAGAGTCAGAAGAAACAGAGTTCTGTTCAGAAGATTTAAAGTCAAGTTCAATCCTAGGCCTCTTGGAGGAGGGGGGTTGACTACGCCTGATTAGAGTAATTAAATCTTCAGACATTTTGATCATTTGTTTTTTAGGCATAGGGGCCTGAACACATGGCCTAGGCGTCGGTTTTTTAGACAGAGATCGAGATTTAGGCCTTAGTACTAAAACTGGAGTCGGTTTAATATGCAAGCCTGTAGGCCTGAATACACCCTCAAAAGCCAGTGCCTGCTCAGCGGCTCCGGACCCATCCAAGGTAGAGACATCCGCGGGTTCCATTTGTGAAGTATCTCGCTGCATACTAGACTTCAAATGGGTCTGAGTAGAGGCCTGCGAATCAGAAATAGTGGGTATCAGGGGCTGCAAAAGTGCCTCACTGAGTACCGGCGAACTGGTGACTGGCTTAGGAGAAGTGTCGTCGGCAGTTTTGGACCTCAACGGCCTGTCTCTGTCTTTTTCTTTGCGTTTTTTCAGTATTCCGGTAGTCGGATGGCTAACTGACGTCATTTCTGGATAATTAAACCGAGAACCGAAATATTTAGAAGCAAAAATTTACCAACGACGGATAGTGCGCTGATTAAATAAAGCACAAAACCGACAGCAAGGTACGTTGTGGTCAGGGCCTAGGCAAGGAAATCAGTACAAATGAAAATACTTATGAGGTATTTGCTTCTCACAAGTAATACAATTATTAACTTTTACTGACATCGGTAAGGAGCAAGAAAAAGTTTCCCCAATGGGGTACTTAGCTTTTAGTTGAAGACTTCGGTTCTGAAACTCGAAAATGAAAACTTCAGGAGTCGGCCCACCGGCACTTGTGAACTGCTTCTGCTTCGGGCACCACGTGGCAAGAAAGACTGATGTAATGGCGTCGGTTGCATGTTTTATACCCCTGATGACCTGACGTTATGGAAGAAGGGACAGCAACTGACGCAGGACCCAAGACTTTGTTAATCAGGCCAACTGAGGGCAACCTGCCAGCAGATTACCCAAATGTAATGACTGCAACAGTGAAACACGAAGAACATCTAGGGACGACTACAAAAAGAAATATAGGAAACAAGCAAGAGGTGGCTGGAATGTGCTGAAAAAATTATTAAGAAAGGTAACACAGTGGGATGATGCCAAAGAGAAGTTTAGAAAGCAAGTTAAAGTCTGAATTCTCTACTAGGGAATGATATCAGAATATAGGTAAAGAGAAAAGGAGAGGTTAAGTGTTAAGGGAAAGACTACTGCTAGTACAAATATTTTAGCAGAGTCTAGAACAGAAGCTGCTGTTGAACAGTTACAATTAGTAGGTCATACAAAATATTGCATGACAGCTAGAATTAATCAGAGGAGTTTAGAAAAGAATGGAAAGAGAGAAAGACTGGAAAAGACAATTTTCAGAGAAACAGTAGGGGGATCTATATGACTCCCAAGTATGCAACAAAGCCCAGAAGGTTTAGGATTTTTGCTTGGAAGTATTTGCCTTGGTATTTTAAAATCCCAAGCAGACTTCAGAGAATTTTCATCAAACAGCTAGCAAATGCTGGAAGTGTGATGGTAGAGAGTTAACTGGGAGCATGTTTTTTGGGAGTATGGTGGTACGGCGGTAGCATTGTTACCTCACAGCAAGAGGTTCTCCCGTTCGATTCTCGGCTGGGCTTGGGAGTGCCTTCTGTGTGGAGTCTGCATGTCCTCCCCGCAGTTGGGTAGCGTTCGAAAGACATGCGTGCGTAAATGGGCATGCCTTCGTTGAAGGTTGGCCATCAAGCTGGCACCTCGGCGTTTCGTAAAAATATGCTGCCAATCATTAGCGGACCGGAGTTCCGCTGTGGCGACCCCTTACCGGGAAAAGCCGAAAGACAAACAACAAGTTGGCAGATAATAAAAATTTTGTATGGAATACTGTCAGAAATGTTGAGGTTTGTTACTAAGGAAATGATTCCACTGAGCTGGAACACTGGATCTGACTCGCCTACTAATTTTAATGCTACTGGCTGTCAAACAGCAACTACAAGAAAATGTAATTAAAAACCTTAACCAATTGTAATTGTAGTACTAAATATTGTAAAGGAGATAAAATAAACTAATATGAGATCTTTAGAAAAGGGAAGGAGCAAGTTACACAGAAATAAACTGAATTTGCTGGAATAATACATGCAGAATAATGTTCGGGAAGAGTGATGTTTAACGGAAGGCATGAAATGAGCAATTTATGGAATGGTGTGAATGTATGTGAATGAAAAATGTTAAGACTGCTTGTTTTCTTTTTTATTAATGTTTGTGTGTCTGTGTCATAAATATTAATTTAGTAAAGGTGTTTAAAAAAAGAAAGGACAGAGGCTGGAGACCCAGATCACAGCACCCACCATTCTGTTTACCTCCCCCATAAACATGAACCAAGAGAAAGATGCCTCTCCGGATGGTTGAGCACTGTTTCTCTGTATAGGGTATGATCTTGTGATCCCTTACCCCCACTTAGGCATCATATGATGGACTGGTTTATCAGATAAGAAATATAAGAAAAGATATTTCTCGAAGGCCTTCAAGCCCAGCAGCAATACTGCGAGCATCAAAGGGCTGATGTGAAGCCCCAGTTCAGTGAGGTCTGCACAACAAATGCTCTGTGACAGTCTGTGACAGTCCACAAATAAAAAGTGTCAAGTCATCTAAATTTACAACCAGGTTCACTAATGAAAAGAAATACTCACAGCAAGTTGGTGGGGATTTCCATGACTCCAGAATGTAGTAACAAGGGACTGACGCCAAAAGCAGATTCCTGAGTGGTAGACCTGCACAACAGAATACAGTATTCATCCTCAGACATAGAAACAGCACCATAAAAATTGTTGTCGCTGTCAAGCCCAACAGGCACACACAAGAGTTGGCATTGACTCTAAGCTGGATCCTTATCTTGAACTTAATACTCCTCTCCAAGGAGAGAAAAGATGGATACTGGAGAAAGACCAACTCCACCCAGAAGAGAATTCCTCTAATCTGCATTCACAGAGGACTACTTATGATTTATGGTCACCTCCTGGAAAGACATTACCAGTGAGACTCTGGATAAAACAATCAGGAGCCAGTCTACAGGTGAAGGAAAGTACACTTAGTTGTGTGATCAATTCATAGTAATACTAGATCTTTTGAGTGAGGGTATCACTGCCCTAGCATGAATTCTTATCTATGAGAATGAAAGTAGGTGAAATCTGCTCTTCCACTCTGATTTTCATAGCTTTGCATATATCCCCAGGCAGCTGGAATACCCTTCTGCCCTATGATGTTAGGCTGATATACAGCTAAAAGTAGTTTGAACCATTTTTCATTCCCCTTTTGCTCAGAGGTAACTGTTAAGTGTGTCTCATTACGTGCACTCACTGCTCCTGTTTCTCAGTTTGTATAGCTCTCTTGGCTTAATGTACAAACAAATACATGCTGAAGGAACATACACCACCGCTTTCCTTAAGACCCAAGACAAACGGCATCACTTAGTACAAAAAGAGGACTATACTGAAGAAGTGATTTTCTTGCTGGAACACCTACTGTTACACTGAGTTACTCATACAACTTCAACTTTAGATTTAGCTTTCACTGTACTATGTTACTTACTTCTGAAGCACTGATCACAAAACGAAGTGTAGCTCAGTATTATAATGTAATGATACAAAGAAAAATACAAATACTATTTATATGCAAGGTTATTAAAATGTAAGTATTTTATACACCATATAAAATATATAACATAATAATCAAATACAGTGAAAACAGCAGCAGTAAACAACACAAATTCAACTGTACTACACTTGCCCTTGGGAGAAGACCATTACAGCAAGCCCTGCAATAAGCTGTTAGACTGAACATCTAGACTGCAGTGCCTGAAAAAAGCATAGACTGAAGTCCAAGTGGTAGCCTAACAAATTGCTCAGGGCCAAAACATTTCTGTGCAACTGTGTAAGAACTAACAGTAGTAGTAGATGTTGGATTAGATCAGAAAGCCTGAACAGGACTTACTAATAGAACTCAGAACCTTTCCCCTTCCAGGTGCGGCAGATGCCCTTCCCTCTAAACCATCAGGATGCATTCAGTATAAAACAGGCATTTGCACATACCAAATTAGAGTGATCTTGCCCAGTGAACTATACCATCAACCATAAAAGCTACGTATTAAGGCCCAGGAAAATAAGACAATTTTACAGAACAATATCCTCATGTATTAGACACCCAAAACCAAAGGATTAAAAGCTTACACAGACAAACCATTCTGTTAAAAACTACAAGACAGATCCAGCCAAGCTGGAGTCTTCACTATGTAATACCGTAAAACTCCTATACCGGAGCCCCACAGGATGTACGCAAATGACATCTTAAGGACATACCAGTGTTTCATCCACATGCCTTCTGAATGCTCTTGACTTTTTACTTTTTAAGTCTTAATGAGTACATAAAATGGGGTTGGCATTAACGGCCTGAATGTACCAATAAAGACTTAAAAAGTAGAAAGTATCTTAAGACTCTAGCCTAGAGTAAGGACAGTGTGTGAAAAAAGGGCTCCCTAACTCCTACTGAGACAATGTCAGGCCCAAGGCCTTAAAAGTGGAAAGAGGAGAGGGAAAAGACTAAGGATAGAATACTCGACTACCCAGCCCAGGATGCCCAATAATGAAGGAAAGAAAGGATTGTACTGCAACAGTGACCTACTCAAACATTTACTACTACGGTTAAGTTCTTAAACACCTGAACTAAATTCTTTTTTAGATTACTGCTGCAGTAGTTCTAACTAACACGGCAGTTCCCAGAATTCAAACTTTAGAGAGGTGCATGGAAAAGAGTGGTTGGGCTGTAGCATATCTTGTAATGATGACTGTAGCAATCCAAGCTCCTGCCCTGGAAGCAACATCCAGCTTATAATGCTTTGGTAAGATGTCAATGAAGCTGCTAACAAAATAGCTTATGTGCTTGCTCCCTTACGGTTGGTCAATGCTGCGGATCTGCCTCTAGTACAATGAGGTTTAACAGGGCCTGTCAGTTTCTTGCTCTGGAATGAGCAGCAAAACACAATGCAGTGTGCTAGCCATTTAGAGAATGACTGGACACTACTTACCTCTCTTTTCAAGTAGCAAAAGAAGGAACCGATTGATTCTTGTCTCTCTGGTTCTGTGCAAATATCTTAGTTTTTTTATGTACATCCGCAGAATGCAGTATTCTCTCTCTGTGGATTGGGGGTACTCACTTTCGAAGCACTGATACATTGACTTAATGACAATTTCATCACTACCTTAAGGCATTAAAATGGATTTGTTCTTAGAGTCAACCTATCCTTATGGAAAACTAAAAAAAAAAAAAAAAAACTTTGCACATCAATGTTTGCAATTTGAGTATTCCTCTTGCTAAGGAGATTACTACTATCACAACTATTTTCCAAGTTAAATATCTAACAAATGCTGTGATTATAGGAATAAAAGGTGGTTAGGCCAGTTTTTCAAGGAGAAATTTGAGATCTCAAGGACGAGCAATTCTTCTTCTTCATGATTTCAAGTGTAATACACCATTTAGAAACTGTTGACGGGTATAAGACTTGCCAAAGCAGGTCCAAAAGTAAAAGGAAGGCTGAGATGGCCAAAAGGGGTATTTTGATGCAGGTACAGACCAATCCTGCATTAAACAGCTCATTCAAGTATTATAGTATTCTGGACACTGGTGTTGTGCTTTGGTCCTGACTCCTTACAATGCACCAAAAGGAGAACATCTTCCATTTATACAAGTAGGAGTTACCACTTTAAGATTATTCAGCACATCCTCTGTGAATTGGTACCTGAACAGTAACAGGGTTAGATCATACAGGCTCAGTAAGCAGTGGTATTTAACAGGCTGGGGTGTATGAGGATCCCTTGCTCCGAGTAAAGAGATCCACTAACATCAGCAGTGCATATTTCCCCCTGGACATTTCCACAAGGAAGGAGAAAGCAGTGGTGCCTGGACCAGATAGGTAATATCAATGGCATCTTCTGCCTCTCATGTTTTTGTTCACGCTGGGGTGCAGGGGTATCACACAGAATTCATACAGAAGAGACCTGTGTAGTGCATGAAAAAGGTATTCACTGTCCAAGCCTCTTTAGAATCTTTTCAGTTGTTTGGGGATGTAAAAAGGCAAGCTCTGGGAAACCCACCAACGTACTGATGGAAGACATTCCTGTTTAATATCTATTCATGTGGTGCTGCCTTCCACCTGCTGAGATAATTAACCAGTGTATTTTTATGTGAAGCAACATAAGACTGCAAAATAGGATCAACTGGGACAGCACAGCTATTCCTAAAGACTTATGGCTAGCCTACAAAGGTACTAAGAATGTGCCCCTCCATGTTTGTTGCTATAGCGTACCACCACAGTATTACAAGTGACTACATGAAAGACTCTCCCTGTCCAAACTGGTTTGGAAGCCTTGACAGCCTGAATCAAAGCAGTCATATATTTCACATTTGTATGTTGCCTCTTTTGGACTGCATTCTATAGTCCCAGGACTTTGAATTTCTGTGTTTTTGTCCCCACCCCCAAAGCTGTGAAGCATCTGCTGTTAGTGTCTGGCTGAAGGGTTCCTGAATGAAGGGAACCTCTTACATTTATGCTCATTTGTTTCACCCACCATTTCATCTCCTTGGATATACAAAGCAACCTGGAAATCACTTTTCTCGGGAGTGAGAATGTTGGTTTCAGATGGATCAAGCACCAATAGAGCATTCCTTGGTGTAATCTAACAAACGGTACCCATCATGATGGTGGAGGTCATGTATCCCAGAGTACTGAGGCACTCCCTGGCAAACACTCTCCCCCTCCAGAGCCACATTAAAGTAGTATTTCTCCAAATGCTTTACTTCCTCATTCAGAAGAAATGGCTTCTGATAACTGGAGTTTAAGAGACAGCTGAAAAAAATCACTCCTCTGGAAGGGGTATGATTCAATTTTGGAATGATAAGCAACTTAAGATTCTGAAAGCATTCTACAGTGATGACAAGGGCTTTGTCCACCTGCTCCAGGGAGACTGCCTGAATGAGGTCATCACCCAAGTAGGGATACATGTGATTGCCCTTTGTCCTGCATTATGTAATTATTGGAGCTAGGCATCAGTAGCTAAACCAAAAGGCAAGGTGGCAAACTGATAGTGAGCCCCATACTTTGGATCTGAGACATCACTTCTGGTCCTTGTGAATTGGAATGTGTGGGTAGGTATCCTTGAGATCTAAGGTAACCTCCACTGCCACTAGAGGGGAAAACTTATTCCATCTGGTTAAGTGAGCTTTCCCAATACTAGGACTCTTCAATTCCTCCACTGTCTTCCCTCAGAGTATAGAGAACCAATGCTGCTTAAACCAGTAAGGAGCTAGTAATTACAGTTTTGTCTTTTCCTCATCACGTTCTGAAGACAGAAGGGGATCAAATGATAAGGATATAAAAACAGACCTGCCAACTTGAGGAAGGTGTCAACTATGCAAGGTCCCTTCAATTAGAATTTCCTCAGCTGTCTATTGCTGGGAGAAGGAAAAAGGTCTATTTGTGGACAACCCAGCTGTGCTTGAGGTCTATACAGGTGTTTCTGTCACTCTAACATCCATTTGTGAGCATTTGCAGATGTTTTACTTAACTAGGCTGTTAGGGCATTTTAATGAGACAGAATGTGGTAAGCCTACAGTGTCATACTAGATTCAAGTGGTATCTCCTAAGTTTGTATGTCTAGCTCACAAAGGGAGAACAATATGCTCCTCCCTGCTTGCTGATGTACTGTATGACTGTTGTGCAGCCTGACATCAGATGCAAGAAGCCTGATCACCAGAATGACTGCTAATGTCTCCCAATAAGCCTTATTAGTATGTCACACTTGTTCCAGTTACCCTGTACTCTTTTTTTTCATTTGCTGTATGAGCCTCCAGTATTACGGGTCTTTGTTACAGCGAGCACTATAAAAGGAACATACTCTTTTGCACCTACAGGCTTCATACAATATTGCCTTTTAAATACAGGGAAACAAGGTTTTTTTTTAAAAGGACCGGAAAAGTTGATACCAGAGGTTACAAAGGTTCTGCTGTACCTTTCTCATATGAAATCCTTGTCGGTGAGACCATAAAAACAATGGACATCATGTTACTCAAAATCCTCATTAATTCCGCTGCTGTGACATTTTCTAGGAAGAACTGGTTAAGAAATGTTACTTTGTCTTGGGGATGAAAAATCTACTACTAATGTCACTGTAATCTGCACCTTACAAGACTGAGATCTTCTACAAAGAAGGGGGTCATCTGATGATGTAGAAGTGAGAACAGAGGATGGACTTGTTATCCCATATCCATCTCTGGCATCAAGGTCCTCCAAATTCTCAAAGAGCAGAGAAAGAGAGAGAGAACCATTCCACCTCCACCCCCTCATACCTACATCAGCTCATACAGAGACCAGCATTTGTTGGCCTCTGTATGAGCTTACAGAAGCCATCATTTGACGGACTACTAGGGAGTAATGGGAAATCATGAACTGGCACAGGATCTGGAGCTAACTATGCCAGTGCAAAGTGGGGAGATACCTACACCAGGCTTGCCAATGGGATTCAGACTAAATTGCTAACAGTATGTTCCCATATCAATGACTCAAGCACAAGCCTTGGCAAAGAAGACCACTTGGACTTTCAACTGGGACCTGCTGGCACATGTAGGCCTGGGAGTCAGTAACACAAATGTTCTTGGTCTTTGAAGATTCCAACCATGACTGACCTCCTGAACATAAATGGTTACCCTCAGGACTCTAGCCAACCATTTAAAGACAGGGTGATAACTTCAAAATGCACCCCCACTTTAGGAGATGAGGACACACATCCCTGGTCAAGGACTGCAAAGCCCACTAAAGGAGGATCAAGCCTAGAGTTGGACTCTGAGTTGCAATCTTTGTGGTGATGCTCTGACTTTAGTATGGTTCCAACAAGCAGGGCCTTTCTGACAGTCCTTATAGCAAAAAATTGACTGCCTCCATCCTTCTATGTTAGGGCACGTTTTCTTCCTTCCTTCAATACCAAGACATCTGGCTCAACCCTCTGGGACTTAGGGGGGTGGGGATGTGGGGACTTTTACCGCTGACAACATTGTGCCCTTCCCTGATACACATCTTGTCATGTAGGGCAGGTCTTGGCAAGTAATTTGCTGGCACAGAGAAGAAGAACTGAACTGTGTGAGCAGAAAAAAGTCAACAAGCTTTGAGAACTGCTGCTATGTACCCAGAAAGTAGTGCCTATCAATGGATGTGTATGTGCAAGTACAAGACCTCAAACATAGGATTTTGCTACACAAATGATAACTTAGAATTAACTGAGAAAAAACATCCAATACATGACTGGGGGGGGGGGGGGCTCACATTACACCTTGTCTGTTGAGGCAACCAATTGATATTATTTTTGTAAGTACTTGAACTTGTCTCCTGACAACATGGTATGATTTGCTTCTCAATGAAATATAGCATGATGAACTGTCAAAATATGAACCAGGTGGAAAAGTTACTACTAACTTAAAATGCTGATTTATATACAGGTTACCTGACGTTGAGGTATACAATCAGGAAAGTTCTTAACAGGAACTGGAGTGGGCAGTTATATATGCAAAACATAATGATCTGTTGGAGAACAGCTAAGTTGAGCCCAAGGAACTATAATGAAGTACAATCCCTGGGTTAGGTGGCGTGGGTGGGAAGAGAGGGAGGTTAGCACACTGTTCCAATGAGGATGCCTGTTTCTGCAGACTATATGACAACTGACGTTTTTCCCAGGACCTGTATGAGACATTTTAGTAGTTTTATTGTGTAAGTGTTTGAAACAGCAGTCTGCTACTATAATGAAGGCATCACACCAGAGAAGAACATTTCAATTAAGTTCAATGTTGGTCGGATCATATTCAAAGGATTAATGTGTGCACTGACAATGTTAATAAACTATGTGCTGCAGAAGGTTGGACACAGGAAGCTGGTGTCGAAGGGAAAGTAACAAAAGTTAACAATCACTAAATAACAATCTGTTGGGAGGAGCCTTGGGCTAGTAGAGGGTACTACAGGAGAATGAAATGCAGCAGAAAGTATTAATCAGGGAAGTTAAATGACCATAGGAAAGGATGAAGGCTAAAAAAAAAAAAAAAGAGAGGGTGGAAAGGCACAAAACAGATAAATGGGTGAAGCAAACTCGATCAACTGACATAGATCCCATATACAGTACATGAGGTAAAAAGATGAATCTGTAAGAAAGGCCGTTAGGCTGAGATGAAGATGTGTTGGACAGTAAGAAGAAGTGTACCCAGCATAATAATGAATCAATTCACCTCAGAGTCTGAGATGCTGATCAGCAGGGAATGACGACTTGCAGCAAAGTGTTGTCACACACACTGCTGAGAAGTCAGGTCTGTACTAAGGAATCTTACATTATGCCCATTGCGGCTGTGTCAGCAGACTGAGCACTCTTTCAGCAAGCTCTGATTCTACTAAGCAAACTCAATCAGAACCACCTTCACTGCTAAAGGAGTTTGCTCATTATTGCACTGTTGTGCAACTGTGAAGTAGGTATATGCAAGTTCAGGGGTCTGGATGGTGAAAGAGGGCTTGCCCACCTGCAAAAATAATTTCAGTACTTGCAGAAAATGCCTTTCAGAAAGTTTTTTTTCAGTGAATTGGAAGTCACTGAAAGTTGTATCACTCTGTTGACATGACTCCATGCCCATTAGTTCTCACATTAAATATCTTTAAAGTTACTGCCACTTTAAACATTTTTTTTTTCAAACAATGATCCTTTATCTGTCCGTCTCTCAAATCTGCCTCTAACAGATGACAATAACAGAGCGGCAGTAGGTGATATTAAACAGTAAGCATCAACAGCACAGATATTATTCAAAGTATCCTGGCAGACATAAAAAGCTAATGATAATCCCTGCTTTGGTACCTGATGACCAGAACAGTACTTTATAGGGTGCACTGTTTTTCACTTTTGTTTTGATATCAAACACCGACACTTTTGTATAACAACTGCTGACAGAAAACTGCAATGACAAAAATGAGTGGAAGTCTGCATGCCCTGGGAACAATAGCACAGGCCCCAAGAAGGGTGCGGAGTATAAGAACACGGGTGTTGTTTTTCTACTAGCTGAAAAACTTGAAAAAGAAAACGCTCAGTCTTACTAGAATTAAGCTGCATAGTTAAGCAAGAATAGCTACTACAGAACTGTAACAGCTCTTCAGTCAGCATGTGAACACCTAATGAATACCTAGACAACACTGGGTTCTACCTCCAAAAGGTGCGTCTTGGATCAGTGGAGATTTCTGATGATTAAATTATAGTTATGTATTCACCATAACTCTGCATCTGTGTTGTCTCTTTTCATCCTTCCTCAAATGATGGGTCTCTGATCCATCCTCGGCCATTCGATAGACTTTAGGCACCACAAATCAGACTCCTCCCCTTACCCACAATCCCCTAACTACTCATGAATTATTTCACATCGAGTTTCCTCTCAACTTATCAAACACAATACCAAAAATGGAAACAGCAGCCCATAGCATTTTCTGAATAAGTAATACAAAGGGTAAAAAGGTTGGGAAACAGTACATCAGAGAAGAAAACTCTGGAGCCCCGCAGTGCAGAAGGTAGCCAGGAATACCCCTCAAGTTTTACCAGGGTCCAGGCAAAAAGGGACGGAGGAAGTGTGAGTGGAAAGTTGAGGAAGGATGAAAACATACAACACAGATCCAGAATTACGCTGAGTACATAACTATAATATCTGATGTCCTTTTCATTCATTCATCTGATGGCACAGAGTCCTCAGATATAGTCGTGTTGAGTGGTCCTCAAGAAAGGATATCCTGGAGTACTGCAAAGCCAAAAGCTGCTCTATTGTAAAATAATATGTCCAACTTGTAATGAGCTATAAAGGTATGATTGATAGACCATGTAACAGCTACGCAGATGTCATCAACAGATACTTTAGACCAGAAAGCAGGTGATGTGACCATTGACCTGGTGGAATGTGCTTTAGGAAGTGTTGGTAATGACAGGCCTTTTGGTTTTGTAAATAAACATGATGCAATCTGTGAGTGATCTGGCTAGAGTCACTGTTGACAGTGCTGTGCCAAATTTAGCTTCAGAAAAGGATACAAACAGTTTTTTTCTGAAATCTTTAATTCTGTGAATGTAAAATCTGAGCTGTCTATGAACATCTAGTAAATGAAGCATATATTTTCCCTTGTTAGAGAATTTTGGAAGGAAGACTGGTAGGTTGATTGACTGACTGAGGGTAGCTTCTAACATCACCTTAGGTAGAAAGGAAGAGTTAGTCCAAAATGAAATCCTGTCCTTGTGAAAAATCAGGTAAGATGGTTGACAAGAAAAGGCTTTGAGTTTGGCTACCCATCTAGCTGAGGAAATGGCAACTAGAGAAAATATTTTCCAGGACTAAAATTTTAACTCCGTTTTTGCTGTTGGTTTGAACGGGACAGAATGACAGCCTAAAGAAAGTACAGTTGTGTACACTTACCATAAATGTAGACGTTCGAGTGTATTCACTGTTGCAATCATTACACTTGGGTTATCTGCCTGCAGTTAGCCGTCAGTCGGCCCGAATACCAGAGACTTAGTATTTCTGCGTTGGATGCTGTCACTTCAGGACTGATGTCAGGTCCTCAGGGGTATAAAACAGGCAGCCAATGCCATTACATCAGTTTTTCTTGCCCCAAATGTCAGGAGCCCCCCCAAATAGGTAGCTAAGTTATGGTGGGGAAAACACCACCAGTAAAAAGTAAGTACCAATACCCCTGAAAGGGGTGAGTAATAGTCATAGAGAGGAGAGAGAGAAACCAGGGGGCTGGAGGGAGGGAAACCAGGATTGCAACAGTGAATGCACTCGAACATCTACATTTATGGTAAATGTACACAATTGTACTATGTTCTTCGGTTCTTCGTGTTTCACTGTTGCAGTCATCACACTTGGGTGGATTCCCAATGCTGAAAAAGGGTGGAGGCAGTCAAGAAGAGTTAGGGCTGGCTAGTATGCCTTGCAGGACTGCTGTTGCAAAACCTGCCCCGGATTTGGAAAAAGATAGGCAGGTGGTAATGCCTGGTGAAGGCGTGTACAGAACTCCAGCTAGCAGCTTCCAGGATGTCCCTGGCAAGGGACTCCCCTGAGAAATGCTGTAGAGGTAGAAGTTGCCTTAGTGGAATGTGTTCTGACCCCCTGAGGGGTTGGTTTCCCATGGTGCTTGTAGCAGAAATGGATGCAGTGTGCTATCCATTTGGAAACTGTTTTGAAATGGCCTTGCCCTCTGCCCCTGTTGCAAAGCTGACTAGTAACTGGTCAGATTTTCTGGAGGGCTTAATCCTATCAAGGTAGAATCTGAGCTGTTTGTGCACGTCCAAGGAGTGCAGGATCTTTTCCCCCTTTATTCTGAGGATTAGGGAAGAAAGTTGGCAAATGGATGGATTGGTTTACAGCCACACTGGACACCACTTTAGGCATAAAGGAAGGGTTAATCCTGAGGGAAAACCTGTCAGCATGGAAAATAATGAAGGGTTTCCACAGCCATAAGTGCTTGTAGCTCAGACACTCTTATAGCTGAAGTGATGGCCAGAAGCAAGGCTGTTTTCCAAGAGGGGAATATTAACTCTGCTGACGCTGCAGTTTCAAAGGAGGGAAGCATGAGCTTTTCCAATACAAAGTTTAAGGTCCCAAGCAGGGGAGGGTGCTCTCCTAGGCGGCCTTAAGTTGTTTGCCCCTCTCAGGAACTGTTTGATAAGAGGGTGCGAGAAGAGTTGTAGCTCCATGTTGTAATGAGCCGAAATGGCTGAGACATGTATCTTAACAGAGGAGAAGGACAGGCCTCTATGGAGTAGATCTGCTAAGTAATCCAGGATTAGAGGCAGGGAGGGCAGAGTTGTGTCCTCTCCTTTAAATTGAATCCAGGAGCAGTACCCTTTTCCACTTATCAGCATAGGATTTTCTTGTACTGGGTCTTTTGGCTTCAAGAATGACGTCCAACACCTATTTGCTTAGGGTTGCTGGGGAGAATTCAAGGAATAAGCCAGGCTACAAGATTTAGGGTTTGCAGTTGCAGATGCAAAATCTGTCCCTCCTGCTGAGAGAGCAGGGTTGGGTTCTGTTGTAGGTGCCAGGGTGGCACCGGTGACAGGCTGTGCAGGAGTGGGTACCAGTGCTGGCGTGGCCAGTCTGGGACAATCAGAATTGTCCTTGGTCTGTCCTGTCTTATCTTGAGTAATACTCTTGAGAGAAGGGGCAAAGGTGGAAAGGCATAGATTGAGAGATTTACCCACTGAAAAGAAAGGGCATCCACTGTCCAGGCCCTGCTGTGAAGGTCCCTGGTGCAGAATTTGCTGAGCTGGTGGTTGTAGGGGGAGGCAAAGAGATCCACCTCTGGGGTCCCCCATTTCTGAATCAGAAGGTTGAAGGTGCTGGGCTCCAATTGCCACTCGTGTGGGTCTAGGAGATTTCTGCTTAAGTTGTCTGCCAGTGAGTTTTGTTTGCCTGGCAGGAATTGAGCTTGCAGATGGACTTGCATGTCCAAGGCCATGTTCCACAAGGCCATGGCTAACCTGCAGTGTGTGTAAGAGTGGGTTGCCCCCTGCTTGCTGATGTACCACATAACTGTGGTGTTGTCTATTTTTATTAGAAGTTGTCCTGGAAAGAGTAGGGATCTGAAAGCTCTCAGGGCATTCTGCACAGCTAGCATCTCTTTTTGGTTGATGTGCAGATGAATTTGACTTGGGCTCCAGCGGCCCTGAATGCATCTGCTCCCCAGGCATAGTCTGATGAGTCTGTGGTTAGGGTATGGGAGGCGTAGGGTTGACTAAATGGCAGTCCCTTGTTGTGGTTGCATGCTTCTGTCCACCAAAGGAACTCTGTCCTTAGGGTATGATAAGAAAGATTGTTTCCAGGTCCTGAGAATGCTGGCACCAAAGAATTAAGTACCACTGAAGTTTCCTCATATGCAGTCTTGCATATGGAATTAGAAGTATACATGAACCCAAGGGCCTGCAGTATTTTTCTTGCTGATAGCTGGGTTCTGGTGGCCATTTGTTTGAAGTAGGCTGTCAGATAGACTTGTTTTTCTGAAGTGAGGAATGCCATCTAGGATGTTCTGTTCAAGCTTGCTCCCAGGAATGCAATCTTTTGACTGGGTACCAGTTTTGATTTCTTTTCGTTGATGGTGTACCCAAAGGAAGTGAGAAGGTTTTACACAAATGTCAGGTGCTGCAACAGCAATTCCTGACTGTCTGCCTGAATCACGCAGTCATCCAAGTACAGGTAAATTTGGATATTTTTCTGCCTGCAGTAAGCAATGGCTGGAGCTAGGCATTTTGTGAATACTCTGGGCGCAGTGGATAAGCCAAAGGGAAGTGCAAAGAACTGATAATGCATAGATCTGGCCCTGAAATGTAGTTACTTCCTGCATGACTCCCTTACAGGGATGTGCAGATAGGCTTCTTTTAGGTCTAGGATGACTAACCAGGCATCCTTGGCTAGCATAGGTAGAAGCTGTTGCAGGGTAAGCATTTTGAATTTTGGTACCACCAGGAAGGTGTTGAGAATTGAAAGATCCAGGATTGGGTGCCAAGAGCCCTCTCTTCTGGGTACCAGGAAGAGTCTGGAATAGAATCCTTGACCTATCTGTTCTACTGGAACCGGCTGAATAGCTCTGATGGACAGCAGGGAAAGAACTTGGCTTTGAGCCTCTGCCCACTAGTTTGGAGGAACGTTTGGGAACCCTCTTGAGGTTGGCAGTGAGTGGAAGTAAAATTTGTACCCCTGGGATACAATGTTGAGGACCCATCGGTCTTGTGTGCTGGACATCCAGTTTTTTGCATGAAGGGGCAAGTTTTCCTCCTAGGGGCACCAGCAACTTGGCAGGGATGGGGAGTGGAGTAGAGAAGTCACTGAGTTTTTTCTGTAAGGATGTGGCTTACCACTCCCTGCTTTGGGGGTGGGGGCACTCCATTGCTTAGATCTCTGCATACCCTGAGACTGTAGTCTGGGTGGTCTGTTTCCCCTGGATCTGGCTTGAGATAGCCTGGAGGGCTGGAAAGGACCAGTGTTTGGAAGGGCAATGCCTACTGAATCTAGGGGGTTGCACTTGTGAGAATTCTTTAACAGTCTGCATAGACTTAGCTTTTTCTTCCATCTTTTTAAGAACCTCTTCGGCTTTGGTGCCAAACAAACTGTCCTTGTTCAAAGGAGTGTCTAGTAACTTTGATTTGACATGGTCTGGCAAAGTCTGCTCCTTGAGCCAAGCATGTCTTCTCAGTACAGAACCAGTGACTGCTGCCTGGCAAGATGTTTCTAGGGCATCAAAGCCACACTGCAAAGTATGCTTGCTGACTTGGCTTGCAGAGTGCATAAGCTCCTGAAATTCTTTATTTTCTGTACAGTCTGTAAAGGTAGCTACTTTTTGTTTAATAATAACATAATATGTTGCTGGTACTTCAGCATGTGAAACTGACAATTCAATGCCCTAATAGCAAGAGTTGCAGAGGTATATACCTTCTTACCCCATCTGTCTAAAGCTCTGGAATCCCTGTCCGAAGGGGTGGGATTCTTGGCTGCAGCTGTCTTGATACCTTTAGGCCCCTGGGAAATGATCTCTGGGTCAGCAGTAGGATTCTTGAAAAGAAATTTGTGAGTGTCAGGTACTCTGTAGTACCTGTCTAGTTTCCTAGGGGCAGGAGGCAAAGTATCAGGAGTAAGACTGGATTCCATAAAAACATCATCAACAACTTCCAGGACAGGGGGCATTGCTAAAGGCCTGTGCTGTGGCAAATCTAGGAATTCTCTGAGCCTCTTTTTGGACTGAGGATAGTCTTGGCATTCCCAGTGGAAATGCTCTCAAAGTATGTCAGGTTTCACCAAAAGAAAAATCCTCTGGAGGGGAGGAAGAGGGAATGGATTACTCTGCATCTGAATCCTCATAAGCACATAAGGGCATGTCTTCATAATCAGATACCTCAGAATGATCGGACTCCTGTTCTGTTGAAGCTGCTGGGGACTGGTCTCTTTTCCTCTTAGCAGGGGAAGGCTGACTTCCCCTAATCAGCGTAATAAGGTCTTCTAACATCCTAAGCATTTGTCACTGTGGCATGGCAGTAGGTGCATGCGCTTTGGTCGTCGCTTTTCTCGCCGTAGCACGTACTCTAGGCCTAAGAAACACGGTAGCTTTAGATAAAAAAGAAGTCGCCGGTTTGAGTCAAACATCGGTTGAGTGAAGAACTGCCTCAGAAGCCAGTGCCTGCATAGCGGCTCCGGACCCATTCAAGGTAGAGACATACATAGGTTCCATAGTTGAAGAAGAGTCTCGTGGCATACTGGACTCTGAATGGGTCTCAATAGAGGCCTGTGAATCCAATGAAGTGGGCATCAGGGGCTACAAAAGCACCTCACTGAGTACCGGTGAACTGGCGACTAGCTTAACGGAAGCGTCGTCGGCAGCTTTGGACCTATGTGGTCTGTTTCTGTCTTTATCCTTACCGTTTTTTTCAGAATATCGGTGGTCGGATGGCTTACCGAAGACATTTCGGAATATGGAGATTGAGAACGAAAGAATTTAGCGACAATGAGAGCCCGATGATGAATGGTTCGGGCATTGAACAAGGCACAAAACCGACATCGAGGTACGTCATGGTCTGGGCCTAAACAAGTGACGCAGTAAGAATGAAAATCTGTGTGGTATTTGCTTTCCACAGGCAAGACAACTGTTTACTTTTTCTGACATCAGTTAGAGCAAGAAAAAAGGATCCTCAATGGGGTACTCAGCTTTAGAAGACTTCAGGATTATTCAATTCGTAAACGAAATTTCAGGTAGCGGCCGAATGGCACTTGTGAACTGCTTCTGCGTCAGGCACCTTGGCAAGAAAGACTGATGTAATGGTGTTGGCTGCCTGTTTTTATACCCCTGACGACCTGACGTCAGTCCTGGAGCGACAGCATCCAACGCAGAAATACTAAGTCTCTGGTATTCGGGCCGACTGAGGGCTACCTGCAGGCAGATAACCCAAGTGTGATGACTGCAACAGTGAAACATGAAGAACATCTTGTGTATGGTCTCACAGAGATACAGGACCTTTTACTGGGGGGGGGGAGCAGTAAGGCCTTCTTACGGAAGGCTTTACATAACTTTAAGGAAGTGAAAGAACTACCTAAACCAGTGTGAAAATCTGAGATGGCAGCCAACTGCACCATAACTGTCAAATAACTACCACCTTTGTTGATGATGGAAACTAGAAATTCGAGAATAGCTTGAATGGGTGTGGAAAAGGGGTGTAACTGTCTCTGAAGGGCCATAAAAGACCATCTTTTCCATTTACTTCTATAAAGTTTCCTAGTGAAAGCTTTTTGGGATTATATAAGAATGTGGTGAACAGGGGAGGAAAGCCTGGAACTTCAAACCATCACTAGAAGAGGAAAAACCCATACGTCAATTTGAGGGATAGTATGCCTGGGTGAGGCAGCCCAGAAGGATAAGACAGAAGGTCCTGAAAAAGATACCAATGCCCATGGACAGTGAAGAAGATGAGACTAAAGGAAGGGGAACCATACTTGGCGACCGTCGAATGGAGCAATCAGGACCACCTTGCTCTTCCATTGATAAGCTTTCTGAATAAACTTGGGGATACAAGGAGTGGGAGGAAAGGCATATAGTAGACTGGAGGGCCAATTGTGAACTACAGCTTCTCTTGGTGACTCCCCCACAAGGGGGATCAGGCAAAGTACCTGCTGTGCTTAGTATTCAGGGGAGAGGCAAAATGTTTCCAGCACGGTTGACCCCACTGTTGAAAGATCATGTTTGCCACTGACTGGTTGAGAGACCACTCATGAGGGATTAAAACTGACCAGCTCAGTTTGTTTGTTAGCACACTGATTTTGACTTGAATATGCACTGCCAAGAGAAAGCGGTCGGAAAAGATCATCCATTGCCACACATTCACTGCCTCCCTGCAAATAGGGTAAGATCTGGTTCCCCCTTGTTTGGTGATGTAACAGACTACTGACATGTTGTCCATCTGAACTGTAAGCATCCATAGAGGGAGAACATCTTGAAATGCCTGCAACATTTACAGGACTGCTCTCATTTCTAGGACACTGATGTGAAGGATGGCCTCCATCTGAGTCCATGTGCCTTGGACCGTCTTTCCCAAGTAATGACGTCTGTCTGTAGTCACTGTGGCTTTGGGGGAAGGATGTATGAAGGAGCGGCCCTGGGAAACCTCCTCTGTATGAATCCACCAAGCTACGTGTTGTCTGCAGACAGCTGTGATATGAATGGAAGTCACCAGTGGCTGATGTCTTATCAACCACTGCAACATTACGGTCCACTGAAGTATCCTCATGTGAAAAAATATGCCAAAAGGACTAGAACTATGAAGGCTGCGATGGAACCAAACAGATGCAGAACTAGTTTGGCTGGAGGTGAATGAAGAGTAAGGCTGTGTATTGCCCATTTTTTTAAGGTCTCCAATCTTAATTGATGAAGACTTGCCACTTGTGATTTTGTGTCTATATGGGCACCAATGAACTCCAGAGTTTGTGCTGGACAAAGGTGAGACTTGGAATAGTTTATGGTCATTTTTTCATTTTAGTTTATGGTAATGCCCAGCTGTGAACAGAGATGGGGCAAGTAGTCCCTCTCTTGAAATAGTGGAGGCTTAGTGAAAGCAGATAGGAGCCAGTCATCTAGATACAGAAACACCTGGAATCCTTGAGGTCTCAAATTAAGCTGCAACCACTGCCATATATTTGGTGAACACCTAGGGGGCTGTGGTGGGATCAAAGGGCAGGGCTCTAAACTGGTAGTGACTGGCGCCCAAGCCAGAAGTGCAGGAATCTTTTGGAGCACCTGTGTATCTAGTACGCATCCTGAAGATCTATAGAGCACATCCAATCATCTTTCCTTAAAAGAAGTAGAATGGTCTGAATTGTGACCATCCAAAACTTTTGAGTATTTCACAAACTGATTTAGACTGATGAGATCTAAAACTGGTCTGAGGTTCCCAGTCTTTTCTGGCACCAAAAAGAATCTCAAATGAATTCTGGACCCTTACTGCTCTGGCGGTACCAGATGAATAAGTCTCTTTTTCTAGCAGCTTTTTTTATGTCTGTAGCTGCAGCATTCCTCTGACTGGGTGGAATGTCTGGAATGTTTCTATTGTATTTTGGGACGAAAAAGGGAAAATGGTATACAATAGCCCCTGGATAAAGAAGTTATGTACTAACCGTAACATTCCATCTGAGTTGTTGCTTTTTCATTTGGTCATCAATTTGTGGGTTTGGATCTGACTCTGTCAAATACTACAGCTCTAAGATCCAAAAAATCTGACTTCCTCCCCTACCCATAATGCCCCGTTCCCCTTCATCCCTCAGATTGAGTTTGCTGCTCACATGGCAGTGTGTAATACACATACAACTATATGTGTAAGAAAGCATTATGTCCCTGAACAGAAATGAACAAGGATACTTCAGGAGCTCAACATGGAGACACAGGAGTAACCACTCCACCAGGTGTCTAGAAAGAAATAATGTGGAAGGGAGACGGGGAGGGAAGGTTGAAGACCAAATGAAAAAGCAACAACTCAGAACACTAACACTATGGCAAGTACATAACTTCTTTAACTGAACTTGTTGCTTTCATTTGGGCTTTAACCTGTGGGACAGAGTCCCCAGCTACATAAATCTTGGGAGGCCCTTATGGAAGGATATTCTGGAGCACAGCAGAACCAAAGGAGGCCCTGTTCCTGGAAATAATGTCTAATTTGTAGTGAGATGTAAAGGTATGTGAGTTTGACCAAGTAGCTGCAGAACAATCATTATCTATGGGCACTCTAGCCCAGATGGCAGTGGAGGTAGATACTGACCTAGTGGAATGAGCTTTGATGGGTAGCGGTAAGGGATTCCCTTTGTTAGAGTAAACCAGAGAAATACAGCTTGTAATCCAATTTGCTAGGGAAACTTTAGAAAATGTTTTCCCACATTTAGTCGGAGTATGAAAAAAAAAGCTGGTCAGACTTTCTGAAGTGTTTAGTCCTATCCAAATAAAAACATAACTGTCTATGCACATCCAGCATATGGAGTTTGTAGTCTGCTCTGTTTTGGAAATTAGGAAAGAACACTGGAAGATTGACTACCTGATTAATATTAGCCTCAGAAGCAACCTTGGGCAGGAAGGAAGGATTGGTGCGCAATGCAACTCTATCTTTGTGAAAAACAAAGTAGGGTGGTTTGATAGATAATACTTGATGTTCAGACAGTCTTCTAGCTGAAAAGATGTCTACTAAGAAAGCACTCTTCCAACACAAAAACTTCAAATCAACCTTTGCTACTAGTTCGAAAGGATGTGCAATCAATTCCTGTAAAACCACAGTAAGGTCCCAAGGAGGAGTGGGATCCTTAATGGGAGGATGAAGAAGAAAGGTGCCTTTGAGGAAAGTCTTGCACAGCTTGGAAGAGGCCAAAGGTAATGAATTTTTACCAGCATGAAAGTTCGAAATAGCTGCCAGCTGCACCTTGACAATGGAAAAGCTAGCACCGTTATGAAAAATGGACGTCAAAAAAATCTAACAGCAGAAATGGGAGCCATAAAAGGATACAGTTAGTTTCGGTGAGCCCAAATAGAAAATCTCTTCCACTTGCTGTTGTATACTTTCCTAGTGGAAGATTTATGTGCTGCTACTAAAATCTCCCTAACTGGGGAAGAAAGCCTGGGATTTTTAGTCATCAATGGAATTGCAGCAACCATGTGGTCAACTTTAGGTTGGGTAGATCTGGGTGAGGATGTCCCAAGGGATGGGAATGAAGGTCTGGAGTGGAATCCAGAGTCCATGATGGGCACACTAGGTGAAACCAAATGAAGGGAAACCACACTCACAGAGGACAAAAGGGAGCAATGAGGATAACTTTACTCTTCAACCTCTGAGATTTCTGAAGAAACTTGAGAATGACAGGGTAAGCATAAAGCAGACTGGGTGGGGTCAAACACAGACTAGAACATCTCTTGGTGACTGTCCCTGAGAAGGGATCAGGGCAAAAAACCCACTGCATTTGGTGGTGTTAGGAGATGCAAAGAGATTGCAGAAAGCCTGACCTAATTTCTGGAAGATTATGTCTGCCACTGAAGGATTCAGAGACCACTAGTGAGACATCAGAATGGTCCTGCTGAGCCTGTCCGCAAAAATGTTTGACTTCCCCAAAATGTGTGTTGCCACTAAAAAGTGGTTGGAGGAGATCGCCCACTGCCACAACCTCATAGCCTCTCGACATAAGACTTGGTTCCTCCCTGCATGCTAATGTACCAAACAATGGACATGTTGTCTGTCTGAATTACAAAGGTGCCTGAAGGAAGAGAGGTACGAAAGCCTTGCCACGCTAGTGTGACAAAAGGAGATACTGCCAGCCCAGCTAGCTGGAATTTTGTAAATAATTGTATGTCACTGGTGAATATCAAAATGATTTGTGTAAGATGCTTGTGTTACAAATGTATCAGAATTATACATCATGTGTACATCAAACTGGTTTGTACAGACGTGTGTTAAAAAGACATTTTATACAGTGCTTGTGCTTAAAATTTAACCACAGTGTCCTACTGGAACACAACAGAAATGTACATGCAGTACTTTAACTGCTTAAATGTATATATTTTAACAGTGGAAACTGGAATACAGGAGGTTAATTTCAGAAGCATCTAAACAGGCATGTCCAAAGGTCAGCTTCCAGTGATTTCTCCTGTCCACCTGGTGAATCTGGGCATACTGGGGCAATGCAGCAACCGCCTCATGTAAACAGACAACCTTCTCCTACCACCCAACACTACAACCTATGAGAGATGCACTTACATAGCCAAACTGGAAGCAAAGCTCTCCCCAGCCAAGATTGTGCTAGACAGTCAAGAGGAGAAGGTTAACACCTTCACTACACCTCAAGCAACACATAGCCCTTCAAGACCTACACCATCAACAATCACATACAGCAACATTAAAAACACATATGCGGAGACCCTTAACATTAAACTGCCCAAGCAACAAGGACCTCCGAAGCTGAAATGCAAACAAACACTACTCATAACCAAAGTGACACATAGCTCACAACACCAGTGTGCCACCCAACAACAGACCCTAAGACAAGACAACGTACCCAACACTTTAGTCATAGGTGACTCTATAGTCAGTCACACTGATGTCCCACTCACCATGCTGAACAAGGAGAAAATTACAGTCAGCTGCCTGTTGGGTACTAGGATCCGCCACATAACGCATGCACTCAAGTCACTCCACAAAAAGTACAAACATGACTCTGTCACTGTCCATGTTGGAGTGAATGACTTGAGACGTACCTCCCTGGACTACATGAAAAGAGACATGGAAGAGCTCTCGGATCATGTGGCCCAGGCATGTATGACCCTAGCCCTGAGTAACATCCTGCCTTCACCCAGAATGATACCACAGTATAAAGACAAAATGACTGACTTCAACAACTGGCTAAGCCTCTGGTGTCATGCAAAGGGGATCCAGTATCTGTCTGCCTGGGACAACATGATCGACAAACCAAGATGGTCTGCACCTGTCACCCCTGGGATTCAGGTTACTAGCTAAAGCTCTTGCCACCCCTATAGTGCCTTTTTTAGGCAAGGTTCAAAGGACAAAACCACCACCGTAACAGATACAAGCATGCAAAATCTGAAGGTAATGCTACTCAATACTAGAAGTCTAAACCTCAAAATACACTCTCTTGAGGCACTCCTAAAAATGGAGAACATCGATATCTGTGCAGTAACTGAGACCTGGTTCAAGGCTCCAGACAGCACCTCTGCAATACCAGGCTACAACTCTTACCACACGTTACATCCACCAAACCAAGACGAAACACTAAAGGTGGAGGAGTGTCCATATTCACCAAGGATATTCAACACCTCCAGGCTAGGTGGCCAACACAATGCATCTGAAATTCTCCAGGTGCAACTAACACTAGGTAAGACTGCAATCCAAACTGTAGCTTGCTACAGATCCCCCAAGATTCTCACTACACCTTTCTAAACGTACTGGAAAATATTAAGATACAACCAAACACCCTAATACTGGGTGATTTCAACTACCTTGCCATTAACTGGGAAACCTACTCGGGTACCAACACCTTTTCCCAACGGTTCTTGGAATTCATAAATTCCAACGCCCTGGATCAACTAATCCATTGTCCCACCAAGGGCTCCAATATCCTAGACCTGGTCATTACCAACATGGGAGATAGATGCTCCACACCAGTGGTCACCCCCTCATTGGTCAGGTCTCACCATAAGCAAATCATCCATGACATCCACATCCCACCCCCACACCCCAGTAAGGAAACCTCCATAAAAAACTTCTCCAAAGCCAACTTCATGCTACACAAGTCAAAAGTAACAAACTTCATCACACCCATGCAGGAGGGAGCTGAAAGTTTGACTGCTGAATCTTACACTAAGGCATTGTACAAGCACATCCACTCGTGCAAGAATTGTGCCATCCCAAATAGAACTAAGATGCTCTCTTCCAAAAAAAGGAAGCCAATCTGGTGGTCCCCTGCCATAAACAAACTATACAACAGAAGGAAGAAACTGTTGCAGAAAAGAGGAAAATCCCAGGATGCAAAAAAGCTCCCTTACCAGCCTCAGTAAGAAGCTGAGATCCCTCATAAAATCCTCCAAAGCTAATTATGAAAATAAAATTGCCAAAGATTCCAAAGCCAACCACAAGGCATTCTATAGTTATGTCAAGAATCTAAATGGCAATGCTCAGATCTGCTCTGAGCTACAACAGAATGGCATTAAATAAACTCATCCCAAGGATATTGCCAATATCCTGGCATATCGATTTAGTGCCAACTTGACCCCCTGCTCACCCGCTAAACGGCCCATCTCAATACCAAAAGATTGCCAAATTCCGGTAATCACGGCCACACAGGTAGAAACCACACTCTCTAAAGCTAAGAATACAGCATCCATGGGACCAGATGACATCCCAGTATGTGTACTACATGAACTACAAAATTAACTGGCACCTCACCTAAGTGTCATGTTTAATCATAGCCTCACCTCAGGCTTCGTGCCCACTGAGTAGCGCACAGCTACAGTTATCCCATTCCACATGGGGAGCTTCACCTTGGATCCCGGGAACTACCATCCCATCAGTCTGACAAGCCTGATCTGCAAGGGCATGGAACGCATCATCATGGAACTTATAAACAAAGACATTGGCAACCTTCAAACACTGGACCCCACACAGTTTAGGTTCGTGAAGGGCCGATCTTGTCTCCTGAACCTGAATGACTTCTTCGAATCAGTCTCCAGAGCTGTGGACGAGGGTTAGGCAGTCCACACAGCCTATCTGGACCTCGCCAAGGCCTTTGACACCATCCCTCATTCTGGAATCATAGACAAACTTACTAAGCTGGGCATATTGTCAACTGGCTTACTAACAGAAATCAGACTGTAAAAGTAGCCGACTCCAAATCCAGCACCAGACAAGTGGAATACCTCAGGGTTCAGTCCTGGGACCGCTCTTGTTTGGCATCTACTTCTCTGAAGTACAGGCCAACACTGAAGGACTCTGGCTAACAAAGTTCGCAGATGACTGCAAACTGGGAGCCATTACTGAATCCCCAAATTATGTGGATATTCTACAAAAGGGCCTTACAGAAACAGATGCCTGGTGCCAGAGCCATGGGCTCAGGCTTAATTCCAAGAAATGTACAGTTATCCCCTTTGGGAAAAAACATGTACCCAAGAATTACCACATAGGTGGCAGTACACTAAACAACAAACGTGTGATGAGAGACTTAGGGGCACAGGTGGACAGGACAGTGGTCTCACCTTCGATAACTACATCGCCACAACAGTCAGGAAATCCTTCAATGTAGCACACCTCATCACTAAGGGCTTTTCATCCAGAAAAAGGGAGGCCACTGTCTCACTGTACATATCCCTCATTAGACCCATTATAGAGTACAATGCCCTGTTTGGTATGTACCTCACAAGATGTCTGCAACAGCTGAAAAGGCCGCAGAAATACCTCACTAAAAGAATCACAGGCCTAAAATAGATGCCCTATGCTAACCGTCTAAAAAAACCTCCAGATCTACTCTGTGGCATATCGTCTACTCAGAGGCGATCTCTGCTTAACATACAAGGCCATGTCAAACCCAGAGCTGTTGGACATGCTCCACTTAAAGAAATACCAATCCCTCAGAGCCACACACTCCAGGGGATCTAAACCTTGTCATCACAATGAACAAAACATGCTGGAGGGATAGGTTCCTGACCCAGAAACTGCCCACACTCTGGAATAGACTGCCCATACATGTCAAGCAGAGCGCCTCCTTGGCCCTCTTCAAAAGGAACCTTGATGATTGGATGGGAGATAGGAAATTCACCCTGGGGATCACATCAGTCGCTCTGCTAGACAGGGGTCCAAGGAAGTAAATATTGTGGGAAGAAATATCCAGGGGATTTTTATGGCTAGGCTTGTACAGGCGCGCTAGGGCCGATAGCCTAGTCCCAACCTATGAATTAAATTACTTTATAGGCCAGGCTGGAGACATAATATTTGTGCTGAGAAGTTTTCTGCATTGTCTTCGGAGTGAACTAATTACTACCTCTGAAAGTATGAAGGAATGCAATTGTTTTATGATTTCAGCATCTGCCAAAGATCTGAGGTCTATGTAGTTTCACAAGTAGATGCTAAACACTGCCAGCTTCCAGCAGTGGGGGTTTCATCAGGGATAGAGTCAGATGACAAGAAATGATGCAATTCTGCAAGCTATCACAGCAGTGATATTAATTTGAGAACTCTCAGAGAGAGACAGAGCATTCAGTATTCTGTCACGGATCTGACAAGAACCACTCATCACACATCTGCCTTGCTCTTTATGTAGGTTTCTATGGTATAGTAACTCTCTTAGATGTTTGTGTCTTTCGGTTTTTCCCGGTTAGGGGTCGCCACAGCGGAACTCCGGTCCGCTAATGACTGCCAGTTGATTTTTACGTACCGGCTTGCCAGGCCTGACGCACAACCTTCAAAGAAGGTACGCCTATTCATGCATGTCTCCACACAGAAGACGCTCTAGCTGAGAATCGAACTGGACAGTGTTTTACTGTGAGGCGACAACGCTACCGCAGCACCATCACCGCGGGTATAGTAACTCTCTTAGATATTGTCAGGAATTTAGTGAAGCTTAGTTTAGATGTTTTTCTTTTTTTATTTGAGACTGTCATGCAAAGTTTTAAATACTTCCTGTGGTTTTGAACTCTGATGACATTGTGAATAAATACTGAGTATTTTCGTGTTATTTTATTAGTCTGGGCAAAAGGGGGCATAGCTAGTAAACCTGTGCTGGCCTTTCCCAGATGTGTTTGGGTGTGTGTAAATCAATCCTCAATGCGTTTGTGTGTGTGTGTTTGTGTGTGTCAGCTACTTGGGCAGGGACACAAAAACAATGGTTGGACAGAGAGCGTGCTGGAGGTCTTGGCTTGGCCACTCAGCTGAGATCTCAGCTCTACAGCTGTGCCAGTGGGGAGTCTTACTGGGGATCTGGAGAAAGAGGGAGAAACCAGCCCCGGACTGACTGTGGTCTTTGTGTGCTCTTAAGGAAAACTGCACTCGATGCAGAGAGCTGCATATGGAAATACTGTGTGTGTGTACCTGTTATCCTCCCAGTTTACATCCCCAACTGGTGCAAGTGATGAGGATTGAGGTTCCTTGATTACTGGTCCAGTGGTGGGTCATCACAGCTAGGATCACCTCGCTCATCTCCAGGAAGTTTGCAAACTGGTCTATAAAGGGGACCAGGCGCCTTGGACTGTCTGACCCAGAAAATGCCCCACCCAAGCTGGGAGGCATCCATGGTCACTATGGCCTTTGGGGATGGAAGGATAAAATGATGATCTTGTTCTAGAACTTGCATTTGAAGCCACCAGAGAAGACATTTCTTGCATACTCGAGATAGTCTGATTGGATGGCTTAGAGGATAAGAAAGTAGGGACTCCTACTATTTGATTTTTTGACTATTTGAATTTAATTTCTGGTATAGTATATGTGGATTAGTTCACCAGAATGTCTTTTAATGATTTTTTTTAATGAAACGCACATATATTTTTTTGATCATATGCCTTTAAAAGTTGCATTGGTGGTAGTTAATTAATTAAAGGTTAATTAATGAGGTTGGGATGGTATATATAGTGGGGTGGATTTAATGTTTTTTTTTTTTTTTATCTGATGAAGTCCTGTGTGGTGGACGAAAATGCAGTGAGACTATTTATTAAGTGATCTGCTTTGTGATCTCAGTGTCAAACATGGAAACGCCTAGAATCCTTGCAGACTTAATGAGCTGCTACTACTGCCATGCATTTGGGGGGCTGTAGTGAGACTAAAGGGCAGAACTCTGTACTACTAATGAGTGGCTCCCAGCCTGAAGCAGAGGAAAATTCTGGAGTACTTGTCCATCTTTGTGTGGAAATACGCATCCTGAAGGTCTATCGGACATATCCAGTCGTCCTTCCCCAGAAAAAGGGAGAATAGACTGTACCGTGACCATCCGGAATTTTGTTTGCCGAACAGATTTGTTCAATAAACTGAGATCTAACATTGGTCTCCAGTCCCCAGTCTTTTTTGGCACTAAAATTAATCCTGAGTAAGTTCTGGACACTTACTGGTCTGGTGGGACTTCCTGGATGATTTATTTCCTAGCAGTCACTGGATCTCAAGGACTGCTGGTTCCCTCTGACTGGGTGGAACATCTGGGATTCTTTTGGAAATAGGAGGGAGAAAAGAAAAGGGAATGACCTACTCTGGATATAATCCAATGCACCCAAGGATCAGATGTGATTTCTAGCCAGCGTCCTGGTACAGGGATTAGCATCCCTAAACTACCTCCAGAGGAAGGCAATCAGACTTCTGTTCATAAAAGCTGATATTTTTTTTCTGAAAATGGAATCTCTGAAACCCTGATTTTGCAGGCCACCTCTGCTGCATGAGTGGCGTATTCCGTTAGAGTTCTCCCTTTGCCCCTGGGGAAACTTTCACCATGTGTGTCTTGAAAGGGCCCTCTGGATTTTTTGAACCACATTTTTCCACCCACTCTCTGATTTCTGGAAAAGGGCCTTTGAAGAGTAGAAAAATGTAGGCCCCACAGCAAAATGAGTCTTTCCATCTTTCTCACACCTGGATATTATTTCCCTAACCTCTGGGTCAAATAAGAATGATCTGTCAAAAGGTGCACTGATGAATGAAGACTTAAATGGCTCAGGAAAGTCATAAAGTCACATCCTAGCATGTCACCTTATGGCTATGCTTGAACCTGCTGCTCTGGTAGTTCCTTTGGCTGCATGTGCAATCAGCCACATGGATGAACTAGAAACAGACACCATGGTAGGTAACTGAGAGGCAATTTTCTCTTGTATGTCATCAGAGACAGCTCCTGCCATGGTATCAGACACCTCCTTGATCAGATCCCTTCGAAGCCTGTTGAAGTGTGCCAGAAAATTAAAAGACCACAATGCAAAGGTTGTTGATGCACACATCCGCTTGTCAAACCTATCCATCATCAGAGATTCTCTGTTGGGTGGATGGAGAGTGGAACTTTCCTCAGCCAGTTCCTTTTTTGTGGCTGTGGCTACAACCATGGCATCTACTGCTAAACATTTTTCTCACCATTGTTGATCTTCAGGCAGGGATAAAATTTTGTCTGGACTTTTAGGAATAGGCTCAATGGAATCAGGCACCTTCCATGTCTGCTGAGCAATCAAATGGATAAGTCCATCAGTGGGTGGAGTCACCCAAGAGGTAGCTGGGCGAGTGCAAAAAGCCTTCAGGTATAGTGATTCCTCAGGGGTAGGGTTTTGGGACTTCCAATCACCCCTCTGTTTCAAAATTTCAAGGATGCCCCCAAAGGAATAATCATCATCGGGGGTGATCTAGGGGACCCTTCCTCTTCATCAAAATCAGTATCTTCAGTGATGGATTCCTGCGGGGAATCTAAGTGCTTCCTCTTGCACTTTTTCTTCAGAGGGACATCATCAGGGGTATGCTCTGGTGAGGTATCTGAAGAAGACAGAATCTGTATCTGAGTCTATGAGTTTTTAGCACTCACTGTGCCAGTGGAGGAAAAGGTGGGACAATTGAACTCAGGAAGGAACATGCTTCGAGGAAGAAGAGATCAACTGCATGGTTGAGGCAGCCAAGGCCGTCTCCATAGCCTTGAGGGCTGACCCCGCTGAAGACGGAAGGGAGCCCAGAACCGAGGTAGACTGCCTCGGAACTGTGGTCACCCCCCACTCCAATGAGACTGCCTCTGGGACAGAACCCAGTGCTGAACCAACCCCAGCTGAAGCCCCAAGGTGCAGGGATGGCTCCAAAAAATATTGGAGCTGACTCCTGTCCCTCTGGGCCAATTGGGTAGCAGTGGATCTGTGAGGTCTCCTGATCCGACAGAGCCGAAGAACTCAGAGTTTGAATCAGTGCTGAAGTAATGGAGACTGTCAGAATCAATGCTGCTGACACCAGACAACTCGAACTTGAAATCTCCAAGGTCACAGAGGAGGACTGGTCAACGGGGGTGAAAGAATGTTCAGCGCCCAAAGGGGTCAGGGCTGAGGAAACACCTGAAATTCCTCTCACCCATAACATTTTTTCCACCAGTCTCTCCACATCAATCTTTATGATGCATATGGTGGAACGGATAGAGAACACAGAAGGAGACTTGGGTCTATGGGAAAAGACCACACACGTACTTCACCAGCAAAGGGATCAATAGATGGGGAATACTGACATTTAAGCGCTTGCGCTTGCTAACTAGAAGTACTCTGCACCAGATCAGTCGGCACCAAAGCAGTGCTCAGAGGTTGAATCTGTGGAACCAAGCCTGAAGTGTCAATCTGCGCTGAAACCCTTGGCATCGAAGGTTTAGAAGCAGTGGAGGGTTTTGGTGTAGACACCACAGCATCAACATCCATTGGAGCCAAGAAGCATTTTGGGACCGAGGCTTTCACTTTTTTTAACTGTCGCCACTGGGGAAGACGGCATAGACATGCTTTTTTTCTTGGCCTTCCCCAGAAGAAGAGGAAGAAGAGAAATGTGAAAATATATCAGATTTGTTTTTCCAGCAGATATGGCCTCATCAAACATAGTCAGAATTAAACCTTTTAAAATCATTTTTTTTTTCTCTCCACTAAAGCTCTCTGGCTAAACCCATGACATATACTGCAATCTTCCGGCAGGTGGTGTGGTCCCTAGCAGTCGACAGACAAAGCGTGTGTGTTTGAGGAAGGAATTTTGTGGCCACACTGCTGGCATTTCTTAAAGCCAGAGGGGCCCTTAGGTTTTTCAGCCATACTAAGAAAGAAGTTGCACACACACACACACACACACACACACACACACACACACACACACACACACACACACACACACACACACACAAACAGAAGGGTGGAGCAATTACAGCAGACAATTCAAGCACTTGTAAAGTTTCAAAGAGGGAAAAAGTCAATTTTTTTTAAGAGCTATAAAGATAGGGGGAAGAGTACATTGAAGTGTACGGAAAGAGGAAATCTACCAACAATGGTAGAAAACAAGTACACAAAGTGTTCGGAAAAGGGAAAATTACCTGCAATGGTAATTACAAACTAGGCAAGTAAGAAGAAAAGAGTAGAGAAAACAGTAGAAGTAAACTTAGAACTAAACAGTGTTGAGAAAAAACGAAATAAAAGTATCTAATTTAATTTAGCTTGAGAGTGAAGGCACACATGTCTATTCAGGAAAGCAGCAAACAAGATGTGAGGTAACAAGGAGAGATGTGGGTAGGGTTGAAGTTCTAGAGTTTTTGGCCTGTGCAAGCTGTGTAAATGGCCGAGATGGTTCCGAGATCGGAACTGAACCCATTGGTCAAGGATAAAATGAAGACTGACAACTACAGATCAATTATTAGAAAATGGAAATCAAAATCTAAACTAAATGTATCTGAAGTCCTGAATATTGTAAAAGAGATAAAAGAACAGGAAGAAGGATCTTTAGAAAAAGAAGGCAGCAGATTACATAGAAATAAATGAAATTTATGGTAACAATTAATGCAGAATAATAATTCAAGAGGAGTGATATTTAAGGGAAGGTGATTTATGAAATTCTGGACTGAAAATCAGTCAACATAAAGAAGTAAAGCATGCAATGTATAATGTGTGTAAATGCAAAAAATATTATGGCTTACTTTCATTTTTATTAATATGTGTGCCTGTGTCTTAAGTGACAATTTAATAAAGGAGTTAGAAACAAATATAATCATTGCTAAAACGTGCATAAATGCATCAGAAAACACAATTCTGATAAAATTGTTCAAGTACTTTTAGAGCTAAATTTACTTACCGCCGAATACTGACTAGCATGAGGTGTAAGATTCTTGAAAGCCCACTGTATATTCTGATGAGAAGCAAGCTGTCGTGTGAAAGCAGGAGACTCTTCGCAGCACAATCGTAGAATGCCATAATATGCAGGAAGCATTCCACGATTAAACAGCACGACATCCTGATCATCATGGTCAGCCAGAATATAATTGAAGGCAATGTTCTTAGTAACCACAGGATTCTGCACAATAAGACGCACATTTTCAGGGCAGTCAACACAAACATTGTACCAGAAAGACAGCAGAGACTGTTTGTTGTGGTTGGTTGATATAGCAGGCTCAGAAAGTTTAGGCTGAAAAAGGTTCCACAGGTCCATGAAATAACTGGAGAACATCAGCTTTTCTGTTTTAGAGATTAAACAGTATGTTAAAAAACTGAAGTATGGAACTAGTTTTGTGGTACCATGCACAGCAGCATCAACATAAAGTTTAGCTCTTGACAGCAGTCCTAGCAGCATGTTGTAGACCTGATGAAGTATAACGGTTGTATCCTGGTTGAGAGGTAAATCACGTGTAGGAATATGCAGTGAGCGTGTAGATCGGAACATCTGTCTAAATGAGTTACTAGGAATCAGAGACACCAGAAGATAGGCAGCAGCTTCAAAATAAAAACAATTAAATAAACAGATTTAATAAAAACAAGTTAGTTCACTTATATAATATGAAATACACTAAAAACAAAGTTTAACCGCTGGAAATCAGTGCATTAACAGCAGCTTACATGAAATACAAACAGTGCGAACAACAATCATAAATTAGAAAAGCCAGTTCTTTTTACACTTCATTTTGCAGTTACTCAAGACCGTCTTCCAGGCCTCAACTTGCATAGTTCAATGAAACACTGTTACCTCTGCCTGTAACATCCCATAAATGTAAAGGTCTCAAGAACCCATCACACTGCAGGGCAAAAAAACAGAAAAAAAAAACCACTCTGTATGGGAAGGTCACCACTGTGATGTCAGATGTGGTACTACTAGTTTGGGAAGTTTATATAGCTGCCTCAGAATCCTACTACAGACTATAAACATACTCAAGAGGTGGCAGACAGTACAGATGAGTAAGTAAACTTACCATAAAGGTAAATGTTTGAATGATTGCTGCTGCAGCAGCCTTACCTATATGGGTTAAATGCTGAAAAGGATACAACAGCTGGCCAGCTTCCAAAGCTTCAGGACACCACCTACAAGCCCAAAACATTAGGCAGCTTCAGCTGAGCTACCTAAAAACACAGGTTTGGGCTACAAGCCTTTGACAGCTTTTCTGCCAACTGAGAGAGGGAGACTTGCTCTGAGAAGACATAGGTGCGCGTGTGTGTGTGTGTGTGTGTGTGTGTGTGTGTGTGTGTGTGTGTGTGTATTAAATACATATCATCATCATCTTCTTTCGGCTGTTCCCGTTAGGGGTCGCCACAGCGGATCACCTGTTTCCATTTCTTCCTGTCCTCTGCATCTTGCTCTGTCACACCAACCACCTGCATGTCCTCTCTCACCACATCCATAAACCTTATCTTAGGTCTTCCTCTTTTCCTGTTACCTGGTAGCTTCATCCTTAGCATCTTTTTCCCAATATACTCAGCATCCCTCCTCAGCACATGTCCAAACCATCTTGCCTCTCTGGCTTTGTCTCCAAACCTTCCAACCTGGGCTGACCCTCTAATATACTTATTCCTGATCCTGTCCACCCTCGTCACACTCAGTGCAAATCTTAGCATCTTTAACTCTGCCACATCCAGCTCAAACTCCTGCCTTTTTGTCAATGCCACTGTCTCCAACCCATATAACATAGCTGGTCTCACTACCCTCTTGTAGACCTTCGCTTTCACTCTTACAAGTACTCATCTGTCACAAATCACTCCTGACACTCTTCTCCACCCACTCCATCCTGCCTGTACTCTCTTCTTCACCTCTCTTCCACACTCACCATTACTCTGAACTATTGACCCCAAGTATTTAAACTCATCCACCTTCGCCACCTCTACTCCTTGCATCCTCACCATTCCTCTATCCTCCCTCTCATTCACACAGATACATTCTTAGTCCTGCTGACCTTCATTCCTCCTCTCTCTAGAGCATATCTCCATCTCTACAGTATCTCCTCCACCTGTTCCCTACTCTCACTACAGATCACAATGTCATCTGCAAACATCATAGTCCACGGGGACTCCTGTCTGATCTCGTCTGTCAACCTGTCCATCACCATTGCAAATAAGAAAGGGCTCAGAGCTGATCCTTGATGTAACCCCACCTCCACCTTAAACGCATCCGTCACTCCCACAGCAGACCTCACTGCTGTTACACTACCCTCGTACATATCCTGTACCACTCTTACATACTTCTCTGACACTCCTGACTTCCTCATACAATACCACAACTCCTCTCTAGGCACCCTGTCATATGCTTTCTCTAAGTCTACAAAAACACAATGCAACTCCTTCTGACATTCTCTGTACTTCTCCATCAACACTCTCAGAGCAAACATCGGATCTGTAGTGCTCTTTCCCGGCATGAAACTATACTGCTGATCACGAATAACCACGTCCCTTCTTAACCTAGCTTCCACTACTCTTTCCCATAACTTCATTCTGTGACTGATCAATTTAATCCCTCTGTAGTTACTACAGCTCTGCACATCACCCTTATTCTTAAAAATCAGTACCAAAACA